>NW_023994528.1:115000-298322 GCF_015586225.1 Lucilia sericata | reverse complement strand
TGTCGGATAGTAACAAAGGAGATGAGATATAATCCCCTCCTCATTGTGACAACTTCTGCAGTAGTCATTGTACTGGAGACCCATTCTTCTGTCATGATTGCCAAAACATAGTGTCCCATTATTACCGATAGTAGGGTGATACATTCGTCATAGGGTGATTGGGTCTCAGATATTGAGTTCCTCACGGGAATAAGAATAGAGAAGCGTTTATTGAAGTGTGGTTTCGTAACGCAATAGTCAACATTTAAATGCTAGGATACGAAATTGTTTATTATTCGAGAGTACCCAATATTCCTACCACCTATTGTGAATGAATATTACATCAGATCCAAAGAAATACACCTAAGCTTGTTGTGCGCCCCTTTACAGGCCAAAGTATCTGGTACCTACAGCCACGAGGTCAAACGAATTTCAATGTGCTTTTTATAAAGCACAATGTTGAGAATAAGTTAAGAAGTTATTCGACCACATTCTGCAATTTTATTTCGGTCGCAACGATCGAGAAAGGTATTCCAACCAAAATAGAATCGCAAGAAAATAAAAGGAAGAAGCAATAGGAATTATAATCCTACCTACGTTTTTATAAGTTATTATTTTACTGGCGAAGAATTGAATATTTTCCAGGGTTAAGATTAAAGGATTACGCAAAGGATGATGTCCTTATCAGACATGTGTTTTTGTCATCCTGTTATTTATGGCGTTTGCATGGAATTACTGTATTTTAAGGGGCGTAATTTCATAGCAACAAAATGGAATATTGCAGAAGAAAGGAAGAAAAAAATTTTAAGTTAAAACTGAAAGCAAAGAACCACACGCTGGAAATTTGTTCTAGCCCTTTCAAAATAAAAAAGTTGTGTTATATAAGTCCACTTAATTGTAGTCAATGGGTTAATGACCACCAATGGGTTATTTTTCACTTAAATTTGTGTTAATATAACTATTTACGCCTTTGCTCCATCTTAGGCTTTAAAGAGTAAAATTATTCTGTCGATATTAATTTCGCACTGAAAAAGTGATGATTTTCAAAATTGGATTGACTAAAGATTAAAAATCCAGTGTAAAATTACAACAAATTAAAAACATATCAGAATTGTACGAATAAATAAAGATATCTTTCAAAAAGTAAATAAATCTATGAGGTTCCACTGTCGTTGAACCGAAGAATGAGCTTGAATTAAAATTGGCTTTCATCGTTTCATCAAAACATCATTTGGCTTAATTTGGCAAACATTTTCAAAATTATTAAAAAAAATTTAAAGCCAACACTAATAATATGCTAAAAAAAATATGTACTAAAATTAAATCAATCCTAGATTTGATAATTAAAAAAGACATGTTTATTATTTACAGAATGTTAACGCCGATTTCGATCACAACGTAAGTGATAACCTCAAATTTAAAATGGTTAAACAGGAAAACTTTTAAATAATTTCAACAGTTATAAAACAATTTTTCCATTAAACTGCTGTATTTATAATTTAAATTTAATAGTTAAATTACAGTTTCGTTTATAAGTTAAAAACGAGTTTTATTAAACAATTTTATTTATTTACTTGCAGTCGGTGGCCAAATCCGAAGGATGGGATGCTTTCAAAGTTTGTGTTAAACAGGAAATGAAGCAAAATAGATAAATTATTGAATATGCTAAAGAACTAGTTAAACGAAAGAAGCTTTTATCAGGCCAAATTTAAACTTATTTAAAACATATAAACTAATTATTTACATTTTATTAGATTCATATTAATTAAAAAAATTGTTAATTAATTTAAAAATAAATTCATGTATAACTTGCCATTTAATTAAATTTTATTTGTTTAAAAAACATATTTTAAGCGCTCAACGAGTTACATATATGGTCCTACGATTATACTTATGTAACACTTGCTAAATTGCAATCTTTGTAATACATATTTAAATTACTATTATAAATAATATTATGTTTTATTATATGAACACATATTTCAAATATGATGTAGAATTTATTACAAAATGTATCATTATGTTAAGAACTTAAATATTTTGAATATCATTAATAACTAAAACTTTTTGCTTTGTTAATCATATATTATTTTGTTGAAAAAATGCACATTTATAATAATTTTAAATTGAAATAAAAACAAATTGCAGTAAGCATAGTTAAAAAAAAACATTAACAAGGTTCTAATAAGCATCTCCTGTTTAAGGTTTAAGATACCTTTGAACATTGACCGAACCACTCATGAAAGTTAAGCTCAAAATCAATGACGTAAATTGATACAACAGTTTTTTTATCACAATTTTGAAATGAGTCCAACAAGTTCCCAATAATGTGCATTTTTTGTTATCAGAAATTATTAATCACTAATCCATTAGTCATTTGTTAATTAATTTATTAAGTACTTACTGTTTCTATTAATTGTGTATTAAGAATCAATATTAATTATTTATATAAAATTAATTTAAACAATTCTTGTTGTGTTTTTGTTGTTATTTATTTTATTATCAATTAGTTATTATTTATTTTTTATTTTTATTTACATAATAAACATTCATCTTAAAAAGTAATTTACAAATAATGGTTTATAAAACTCATAAAATTAATTTGGTAAGTATGTTTGTAATAAAGTTGTAGGTATATAAGGTTCATTCACATATTTTTTATATTTATAAATAAAATTCTATTCACATAATTGCTCAATTACTCAAAAACACTAAGATTTTTCAGATTTTAAAGGTTATTTTTTTTTTGTTTTTTATAGAAATATAAAAAAGAAATAGTATATTTATCACAGACAATTTATTCGTTAGGATGTTTAGTTTTCCTAACAAATGTTCATTATAAAACGAATAACTTAACAACTAATGTTTTATTTTATTAATATATATTTATGCTAAAGGAAATTAAAATGATGCTACAAATATTCCTCACTAAAGTTTAAATAAAATGGTGCGTTAATAAACAATTAATTAACTTAAAGGATAGAACAGCTAATTAATATTTGTGGAATAAATACATTTAACATCAAAAACGGAAAATTGCACAATTAATTTAAGTATACATAGTTTTGTTTTAAACTAAAACAAGAGAAAACTCTAGAAACTATTCATCTTTAGTTGTAGTTGTTGGATTTAAAGTCCATGTTACATTTTTATCCTTTTTATTATTGGCATTATTATAATTACGATTAGATGTCTTATTAGCATAACGTCTAAATTTAAAATTTGCAAATACATCACGTTTATCTTCCTCGACTTCTAAAGAACCTTCAAAATTGCGCAACAAACCCTGAGGCGTCGTTGTTTCTTCATCGCCCGTTGATTTGCGGAAACTATAGGTGCCCCTACGTTGACGTGCTTGAGCAGAAGTTTGTGATGTTTTTTTAGGACTATTACTTGTGCCTGGTTGTTTTAGCAAAGGTTTAGGATCTCTCTGCAAGAGAGTGGGATATAAATCATCGTCAGCATCAAAATACTCAGGCCGAGTAAAATGATAAGAGGAATTGTAATAGGTTTGGAATATAGGCTCATTTGAGCAAATACTAAACGCATGATAAGCATGCGATATTAAATGTGGGAATCTACTAATCCAATAGTTAGTAAATTCATGTGGAATGCTGCCAAGTATATTCTGCATTTCAACGGTTAATTCGTGATAATGGTGTTTCTAAATAATAAAAAACAATGTTACTAATATGTGTATAATATGTTTTTCTAAAAACTTACCTTATTTCTTAAAGCTCTCAATAGATCTCTGACACTTGCACCCATATAACCGCGGAATTTACGCAAATCTTCAGTTATTATAGGATCTAAATGTAAATTCCAATCATCCAATACCACAATACTACCATTTTTCTCCAGCGATTTTAAAGGCTCTACATTAAATTGTAATTTTTCAACACGATCACTTACATCCTGTAGAAAAGCCAAGATTTTTTGATTATTCCAGAATATAGGATGATTGCCAATACATCTAGCTGGTGGGCGAAATTGTGGATCTTTATGTATCATATCACTGATAAGTTGTTCAGCTAAAATCTTTAGATACAAATAATCAAATCAATAAATTGTTTTTTTTATAAATAGCTGCCAAAGAAAAAAACTTACAATTTTACTGGATTCTTCTTTGTGTTCGGCTTTCAAATGATTCATATTAAATCATTGGCCAATATATTGGCCTGTCTCTTTAAAGCATCTCCAAATATGTGTTGTCCCTTGCTAAGGACATAGTAATAAACACAGCCCAATGAAAATATGTCTACAGATGTTGTCTAGAAATATTTTGAATAAAATTTAATTAAAAATATTAAAAAAAATGTTCAACTAAAAAGTTTGATGCAAAACTAGCAAAAATTTTAGGTTATTTTAATTATTAAATTTTAACTTACAGTTCTTTGGCCTTTCATCATTTCAGGCGCTATCCAGCCATCGGTACCCGTAACACCTGAGCGTCTAGAAAAACTTGTTTTACCATAATTAAGTTTTTTGCAAAGACCAAAATCTGAGATCATAACACGTACGGCGCCCATTTACATCGGGTAAAGACAATAAAACATTTTGTGGTTTAATATCTCGATGAACTGAAACAAAAGCAAATGCGAATATATTTAACAAATATGCCTAAGTTTGGTCACATCAATATATTAATTATTAATCATTTATACCAATATACAAGTATAGGGAGGCTTTACCTATATTCAATGAATGCAAATGATTCAATCCCGCAGCAGACTGTTTCATCACCTCCCATACTGATATCTGCATACGTAATTCCATGCAACGTTCACCTTCTGTATAATCTTGTAGCGTAGCAGCACATAGTTCCACAGCTATATAACGAAATTGGCGATCTTGTTCGGTGCAAAAATAACGCACAACATTTTCGTGAGCATCACTCTCACGCAACAATGCCACTTCACGATCAGCGAATGTAAAACATTCCGGCAATAAACGTTTCACCGCCACAAAACGTTCCTCGAAAGTGCCCTTGAAAACAAACGTACCTTCACAGCCTTTACCCAACACTTCGTTGGAATTAAATGATATTTTGCCCACCCGTATATGACCATCTCCCAAATCTACCAAATCTTGAGCACTAATATTACTGCTGCCACTACCACGACTACCGCTGTAACCATTAGTTTTTGAACCATTCTCGCTTTGATTCCTCAACTCACGCACTGAACTGTACATGTACCAAAACATTATAAACATGGCTACTATTATGATGCATAATATAACATGTACTTGATTGCTGGGATGATCTATAAACCATTCGTAGATGAACGAACGCACTTGTTTACTATTATCAATGATAATTTCTTTGGTTTTATTCAATGCGAAACGACCAAATGTTTTATTAATTATTTTCGATTCAATTTCCAATTCAATGACCGGTTCAGTTTGTACACCAATATCGGCTGAATGTTTTTCATTGCCCGTAGAGAGTATAGAAAGACCGGGACCATTAAGTGCCGCATTAATAGTGGCCAATTGATGGTTATTATCGTCTTTGGTAACAGCAGGTGTTGGGGAAATTTGTAAATTTACATCGTTGGGCACATTATAGTGGCCAAGTAAAATACCAGCATTATTATCGAAAACATCATTTAAATAAATTGTATTGGGATCAACATTTGTATGAGGACCATCTAAAGTTTGATTGGTGGCGCTGTGGTAATACGTGGTGTATTTTTATCCACTAAGGAGGGTAAGGCATATAGACCGTGTCTATGTTCTCCAACATATAAAGATTGGCTAAAAAAATAGTTCAATTATTAAAGGAATTAAATTTAAGTTTAAGCAACTTACAAAAGTTTAACTGTGTTGACATTGCCATCTTTTGATTCATCTAGTATAGCCTGAAAAGCTTCATCAGAAACAGTGGTAAAAGGAACATTAAGCAAGCCTTCGGGTCCCAAGAGAAAAGCTGCTACCACAGGACTGGTTAAATCATTCTTCCATAAAAATTTGCCATTTTTACGATCCAAAGTTAAAATATTACCATTTGAAGTGGTGGTTAAGTGTAAATATTCTGCAAAAAGGTTTAAATTTAATAATTGAATTTATTTTTTTTACTAATTTATTTGCCATCCTACCATAATCTTTTGATATATCCGGTGTGGTGGCCATAGAACTATAATCATAGAATGTAATATTCCAAGGTTTTGCATTTTTATTCTTCTTCGAACTGTCATACATCATGACGGTATATTGTGTTCGACCCAAGTAAATTGCTCTTGATGTAGCCCAACCTATACGTTCACCATCGCCTCCATCCACTGAGCCATCAAAGCCTACTTTTTCACGTCTTCCCGACTTGGGATCGACTATAAACCATGTGTCACTCTTTTTTCCCGAATACAATATGCCATCAGATGAACGACATGGTGCATTTGCCACTAGTTGTGGTATAGTATAGGGTAGTTTTTTTAAACTTCCCATATCACCCAATTGATAAATGCTACCATCTCGTGGATCGGGCAAATATTGCGGTACACGAACATTTTGTTTGTTGCTCGGACATTACAGGCGGATCTGTAATAATAACATTAAAATGCAGTAAATAAATGGAAGGAATATAGTTTGAGATGTTTATACTTTGTACAGCAACATATTATGCTGTATGTTGTTTTCATTGTGCATATGCTTCTACATATCCATACATATTTGTTATTTATTAACCAATTTTGCCAACTTCCCGAAAGCATTTCTGATACTTAGTACAGATAAACGAGTATAGCTTAATTGACTCCGCTATCTATAAGGATCCAGAATATATATGTATAAATATCTACTTTTTAGACGGATAAATAAATACTTATTTAAACCCTTAATACAAGTGATTTTTTATTTCAAAGGAAACCCATCCCGATATTAAATACCAGCAAAATGTTTAATAGTTCTCTCTAAAGTTAATTGTGTAGCTAATAATTCTCAAAAGATAACATACATATGTACATATAATAATATACTCACATATGTTCCCAGATTTTTTATATTAAGCATACCCTGCAGTGCACTAAACTAGTATCACCCTTAAAATCTTGATTATTTTATATATCGTAAACCTTTATCAAATGTTCATACAAAATACAAAATTTGATAAATTTTTGTGAATAAGGACTATATAATGTCAAAATAAAACACTATATGACCAAAACATGATCTAACCAATGTTGTATTAGTGAAACTTTGACTTTTAAAACTGCGGGGAATTCAATTATTTATGTTGTGAATACTACAAATAAACGCAATTTTTAAAGTTATGATGACCTACTAGACTAGAGAATGAGTTCTAATTTAAACATATGCAATCATTATATAGCAACACTACAAAATATCGTAAATTTAAATATAATCTTAAAAATGTGCAATATTGTATGTGTGTTTTTTCGTTTTGTTTTTTATTATTTGCAAAAACTTTGTCATTATTAAGTTTTTAATTGCTATTTCTACACAATTTTTTGCAATTTTAATTTGTTTTCTTATTGTTTTTTATTTTTGTTTGCCAAACGGAACGTATATGTTTATTTACTTTCTAAGATAAGAAAATTAAAGAAACTTTTCAAAAATACCCACCCCTAGTGATACGACTTGAAATAGTTGTTCAATAGAAAAATAATCACTTTCAATACCTCTACTTAATACAGGTAGAGTGATATGTTTTTATACCAAAGTTTAAACATTTTTACAAAAATATTTTTAAATACTTTTCTTATCTTCACCTGTATGTAAGGGGATCTTGGAAATTTATTTTCACCCACTTCTAAACGAATATTTATTGAAGCTTGTAGTTTTATTATATTAAAAAAATAAATCTAATGTATTTTTCATTTTTGAAACTATTTTTAGTTTATACAATTTACAAGATTGTAAAGTTAAAAATTGTTGTTATATTTTAAATTAATACAATACAATTTTTTTGTTTTATAATAATATATTGAATTGTAAGACATTCAACGTTTTATTCTAAAAATGTTAAACGTTTATAATTGTAAAACATTTAAATTTGTTAAGGTATATTATGTAAAACGTGATCTTACATATATTACAAATTCAATATGTAATAAAAAGTTAGCGTTATTAACTTGAAGGAGTTTTGAAATTTACAAAATATTTTAACAAAAAAAGAATGGAATTAGTAATTATATTAAATAAAATATATTTTGTACGAAGCTAATAAGTTATAAAAAGACTATTGCTATTCAAATTTGTTTAAAAACGCCAAAGTTAAAAAATAAATTAAAAATAAACTTTAAAAAAAAATTGCATTAAAACTTGTTGGACTATATAACTTTATTATTATGTTTACTGTTATCTATGTATGTTTATTTCTAACAGGGAGAGATGTTTTTATAAAACGAAACGAATATCAATTGATAATTTCTACTAGAAACATCTACCTTTGTTTTTAATTATTATTATCAGTTTAGTATGAACATAGCATAAATTTATTGAAGAAAAATCCAGCATAGCAATATTTATTGTTATTATTATTATTTTTGTTTTTTTTTTTTTTTTTTGTTATTCAAAATACCTAACTAATCCAATTAGTGTTTTGGTTGCACTTGAATACAGTTTTTGACAAAAGGCTTTGGACACTTGATAAGACGTTATTCTATTCGGAGATTGCTTGGTTGATTCAGGGAATCTTTTAACGATTATTATGTAGTAGTGAAAATGGAAAGACATACTCCCCAGTCCCTAACACCAAGGTCCACATTTGAGCCATGTCTGGCAAGTTATACTAATTCTTCTATAGCTCTTTTTCAGTCTAGCACTATGCTAAAATGTAATTTAAGAACCTTAAATGTGTTCTGATTGCCTACATAAATTGTCACTAAAAATCCCTCTGTGATGTGTGCTTTTATCAACTCCGTGGCTTTCCGGATCTTTCTCTCCATGAGAATACTTAATTTTAGAGAAAACCGGTCATTTAAATCCATCTATTTTATAAAAACATTTTTTTATTATGCAGGCAAGAAAAACATATTAAAAATAAATTATTCAAATAATCAGATTTAAAAATTAAATTACAAATGTTATTATGAATTTAAAACCAATAATCCAAATCTATTAACTTATTTATAAGTGCATTCATACGTACACAAATATTAATAAATAATTACGTTAATAACATTTACTTAATGTACAAATAAGATTAATTATAAAACTGAACTCCACAATTAAAGAGTTGAATAAAACATATGCACACAGTAAAATATTGAAAAAATGTATATGTATATATATATAGAGGGATGAATAAAAAATAAATATTTCCAAATTGAATGACATGTGTTTTAACCACATTAAACAAATAATAAACTTTCATTATTAATTATGTTGTATGTATGATTGTAAGTATATATACAAAATTCTATTAATATTTGTCTAAAGTACATCGAAATTAGTTTATGTCGATCTTAATGTTTAGTAATGAATATAGTTTAACGAACAGGACTATTTTTAATATTTACTAAGTAGGTACATAGTACAATTTTAAGTTAGTTATAGTGAAAATTTATGTAAAAATATCTATAGTTTTTCCACTACAGAAGGTACAATGTCAAGCGCAAAGTTCTCACATAATCATTACCAGAAATATAAATTATGAGTTATTAGGTATAAATAAATATGTTAAAAAAACAAGTTTTTAATTTGTCTTACAGACACAGATAAATATCAAAATCTCATTAAAAATTTAGAACTTAAAATATTATTAGATCTTTTTAAAACCAAAAAACAGACCGAGAAAATTATATACCTATGTACCAATAAAAATATTATTTTTTATTATTTCTTTTTAATTTGTAAACCAAATATTTTACAAAAAAACAATGCAAATGTTAATAAATTTCAATAATTTTTATAGAAAAAACTTTTTTTTTATAAAAAATAACTTCAATAGAAACCACTAACTAGTTGGCATATTTATATTTTCAACCACCATGAAAAAGGTATTTATATTAAATTTAATGACTTTGACGAATTATTATTCGTCATTCTGAAATTTGTACCTTAGAGAATACAAACAAAAATCAAAATATAAATTTGTATATATTTTTCTACACATGTGTTTATGTTCCGACTGGAGTATGAATGTATTAATAATAATGTTGATAAATGTGTGTATGCTAACATAAATTATAATAATATTAATATCATAATTACCATCAGCTATGGTCCAACGTATTTCACTTGTTATCGGATCAATTGCTGTCAAACCGCCCCCCTAATGTGGAAAACACCATTAGGGTTTCTTCATCGCGGGCCAAGTCAGTGCAATCCTAAAGGAACACAAAATGAAGAAATATTTTGTAATTATGATTATGCATTTCCATTTAAGATCCTGTGAATATAACAAACATACCTTAACCGTATTAACCCCTTCACCAGTGTTAACATCGTCGACAACAACCTCAGCACTATCTGTTGATGATGGTGTCGTTGTTTTTGACACTACCGTAGCCGACACCGAGGCTGATGCAATAATAGCACAAAATACTAAACAATAAAAAAATTTGCGAACAAATAATTTTCCCATTTTATCGTAGCCGCGATTCATTCGTCTCATTTTGTTTTCATTTGATTGTTTTTATTTCCTTTTTCTTGCACACACAAACACTTTCTTTCTTTACACACTTTTTCTCATTATTTTTGTAGTTCTTTCTTATTTTTGTTTAATTAAACTAATTTCCCATTTTATTACGCACTTTATATATAAAATTGATAACTTTTAATTAATTTTTCCGCACATTGTACAAAAATATTCATTCGTATTCCCGAAGTAGAAAAAAGTTATTGTTTAATTGTCAAATAAGAAATGATTAAAAAACTAGTGTGAATTGACACATCTGCATTTCGTTGTGTCAAGCATATGCTTGTTTCAGTGTTGCCATTGTATATAATGTGATTATTTTTTTACCAAGGGATTTAATATATAACAAATTGAAATTATTTAACGTTAAATTTTTAGTTAAAAATTAATTCTTCTTCATCTTGATCGGTGTAAATCTACCTGATTTCAAAAAAAAGCAATCATATCACAAATGAAAAAAAAAGATTTCTCTGTTGTATTCAGATCCGAATGTTATAGTCCTTCAAAGTTTTTATATATAATCGGATTAATATAGGCTAGTAATTAATATAAATTGTTGATAGTGTATCAATGGAAAGGTCTCTGAAATACCTTCTGATTAATATGTTTTTCGTTTTATAATATTGATTTTTTACAAAATTACCGTTATTTTAAAAATATATCGATATAACGGTATCTCACATGACATCCAGTTTTGTAGACAACACATTTGGCTTTCTTATGATGTATGTTGAGAGCTCTATCACATGAAATACAGGCGTTATGCGAGTTTAAAAGTTTTTATTTTCACCTGAATATTGATTTTTATAAAATGCATTTATACAGCTCAATTTCTTATTATCTGATATGGCCGATATGGGTATCAATGCAATGGTCTCTATAATACTTTTCTATTGGTAAATAATATTATCCATATCATTAACCTATTGAGAGCCAAGGTAATTTTTTATATTCTAATATTGACCTTTTACAAAAGTATTCCCGAAGTACCGCTATTTAAAACATATATCGATATAACGGTATTTCATATCTCACCTAATTTTGTAGACAACTTCACGTAATTTAATTCGCAATAGTAATTCAGACCACGAATTTAGTAATTCAACTTTCAGTGAGAACATGGCATTTGCAAAAAACCTAGCTGGCAGCCATGGGCTGTTCTCTTAATAAAAGTAAATTTTTTTGAAAATTAAATTATTGAAAAAGTCGACTTTTCGTAAATTGACTTTACTAAAAACACAACTCTATCAAAATAAAAGAATTAAAATGAAAATGGAGATTTTGTTGTCGTTTTAAGTTAATGTTTATAAGGTAACATTGTATATCCATCTGATTATTATACATATTGTCAAAATTCATATAAAAATAATAATTTCTTTCCAAAAATTTGTTACTTATATTGTCAAAATCCATAGAAAAACATATTTCTCATCCAAGTGCAGTTACCTCATAAAAACATATATTTTAAGCCGGTCGAACGATTTTTTATTTGCATTTCGATCTTTGTTGCATTTGAACAATATTTTTAGACAAAGAAAGGCGTAAAAAGAGTTTTCAGCCGCAAAACTCTTATCTAATCGAATTAAAAAAACAAAGTATTTGTTTGTAAGAACAGTAAGTACAGTCCATTAAAAACTGTTGCATCCGAATTCAATTGCAATTTTCTGCTTAGAACAAAATCACCATGAAAATTGCAAATCATGCAGTTGTGAGTGCATTTCTAATTGCATTGGTTTTGCTTATATGCGAGGCAGAGGCGCACCTAAAATATCGTAAAAGTTTTATTAATCCATATCCAAGATTTGAAGCTTTCCACGATAGTGGAGATCCTGGCGAGCCATTGTTTCTTACGCCTCTTATCAATGACCCAAAAGTAAAACGTGAGGATATACAAGCAAAAGCTAAAGTCGTGGGCAACCAATATCATGGTGTAGAAAGTTATGCGGGTTATTTAACGGTCGATCCTAAATTTAATTCTAATCTTTTTTTCTGGTACTTTCCGGCTGAGCAAGAACCTAGTTATGCACCTGTAGTTTTGTGGCTACAGGGTGGTCCTGGTGCATCCTCCTTATTTGGACTTTTTACAGAGAATGGACCATTTGAATTCGATGTTCATGGAAAATTGCAAAAGAGAAACTACACCTGGAGTAAAACTCATAATCTTATATTCATTGACAATCCAGTGGGTACAGGATTTTCTTTTACCGATAGCGATGATGGTTATGCCCGTAATGAAAAAGATGTAGGCCATAATCTGCACGAAGCCATGCAACAACTGTATGAATTGTTCGAGTGGAGTGATGTGTCCGGTTTTTGGATCACTGGTGAATCATATGCCGGCAAATATGTTCCAGCCTTGGCCTATCATATTCACAAAGTGCAAAGTTCTGTTGACACCAGAGTTAAGATACCCCTTAAGGGTATGGCCATTGGAAATGGACTTTCAGATCCTATACATCAGTTGAAATATGGAGACTATTTATATCAATTGGGTTTAATTGATGAGCACGGTTTAAAACAATTCCACGATGCCGAGGCACAGGGCGTAAAATGCATTGAAAATCACGATATGGATTGTGCCTTTGACATTTTCGATAATCTCTTAAACGGCGATCTCGTGAATGGTTCACTGTTTACAAATCTAACTGGCTACAATTACTATTATAATTACTTGCACACTAAGGGAGATGATTATGGTAAAATCATGGGTGATTTTCTGCAATCCTCTTTGACTCGTCGTTCAATTCATGTGGGTAATCTTACATTCCATGATTTAGATACTGAAAATAAAGTAGAAATCTTCTTAAAGCGAGATGTCATGGATACCGTAGCACCTTGGATTGCAGAACTATTAGAAACTTATATTGTTTGTATTTATAACGGCCAATTAGATATAATTGTTGCTTACCCCTTGACACGTAATTATTTAAATCATTTGAAATTTAATGCTGCCGCAATATACAAGGTTGCTCCACGTCAAATTTGGAAAGTTGATGATGAGATAGCCGGTTATGCAAAACATGCTGGTCATTTAATTGAGATTATGGTACGTAATGCTGGTCATATGGCTCCAACTGATCAACCAAAATGGATGTTTAATTTAATACATCATTTAACTCATTACAAAAAGGTAGTTTGAACCCCTGTAACCAAGTAATAACTTTCATATATTTTATGGTAAAAAGCAAAGCTTAATTTAAAAAAAAAAATGTGTATGTAAATTTTTCATTTTAAAAAAAACTATTGCGAATAAATTTTTACAATTTTATTTTTGTTCTTCTTTAATGACATTTTCTAGACCTTTAAATCCTCTTGCTACAAAAAAGTGCTCCGATGAATCTCCTCTGCTGGCCCGAGGCTTTACACGCTTAACCTTTTCGTAGAATCTTAATATATCCTTTTCTAATTTGGGTACATCGCCATTGTCCCAAACTTTAACAACAAAATTTGCTTGTGGAGCTGACATGGCCAAGGCAAAGCGCAGAACGTCATAACAAAGATTAATTATAATTTCTTGATCTAACATTCTAACGCCCGTAGCATTCGGAGCCATATCCGATAAAACACAATTAACTTTTCGTCCATCTAAAGCCGTTTTTAAACGCAATTGATTTTCAGGTTTTGTAAAATCCATTCCTCCAAATATTGTAGCGCCCTAAAATGAAAATTTATTTCAAATTTATTTAAAAATAAATAAAATCATTGCTTCCTACTGGTACTGCATGAAAATGTAACAAGTCCATACTAAACACCGCTCCTTTTGGTTTATTTTCCATTTTTCCATTGGCATTTGATCGTTCTACTGCTATTTGTGTCCAACTACCGGGCGCTGCTCCACAATCGATCACTGTATCTCCTGGCTTAATTATATGATATTTTTCATCAATCTCCAATAGTTTGAAGGCACTCCTACAACGATAATTCATCATTTTTGCTTTCTCTACATATGGATCTGCCATTTGTCTTGTCAGCCATTCTTGGGAACTTTTACTTTTTCCTTTTAAATTATTTGGTATTTGTTTGGCCCTTAATGCGTTGTATACACAAAAAGATCTTTTAAATACAAACGCACTCATTTTAAAAACTAATTTTATTAAATTGAATTTAATTCACTAATTTTAAAAAATCAAAATAAATGTTTTGGTTATATATTCGGAGGCGAATTGAACCAAAACAATGACCATATGTTTATCAGCTGTTACACTATTTCGTAAATATTTTGTATGTCAAATTAAAGGTGGTATTAGACGACATGTATTTTACATTTCCCCACAGGAAATGTATAGCTTACAATACCGATTTTGTGTTGCTTATTTTGAATTCGAAAGTGCTTTCAAACTTACACACATCCTAGCTTATTTTACACAGGTTATGGCCGCTTCAGAATGACACACTAACTGATATACTTGGTTTGCGATATTGTGTGTAGATTTTTATAATATACTTGAGTGTGGAAAAGTAGCTATTCCTACATTCTTACCGATATAACTAGTAAGTAAAATTCTTTCCACAACACCTTTCCATCTGGAACACAAGTGTATCACAAAGTATCTACAACATATTTCTAGTTTACATACATGTGTATTAAAAAGTTTGGAAATACATTTTTTTAAAAATGCTATCCACATACATGTATCTACAAATTCATTTAGGGCCAATCTTTAGGAGAAAGATTAGCGATTAAATTAAAATTAATCATCGAAGGATGTTTTTGAGTACTCAATTAGTTAATTTTGTTTGCTAGTTTAAGCGCCCAATGGAGGTGGTTTAAACTTGAGCAACAAATACAAAAGTGTAAACAGCTGATGCAAAAAATTTAATAAAATGTTTATAAAAATAAACATTAAAATGTTTGATTTATTGGTTAATATAAATAAATTATGGGGACTTCAAAATACATTTTTTTGTTTTAAATTTAAGTTTTCATTAATTTTCATATTAAATTTAAAATTATCTTCTTCTTTTTTATAAAACATGTATGGCTTTGATAACAAACAGTGACGTTTTCTGATGTTTTGTATGGCAAAACTGCGAAGTTTAATCTTGTACTCAAAAACATCAAAGGGGATTAACATCGGATTAAGTTTGTTTTTAGATTAACTAATCTGATTATTAATTAGCTTTTGATTGTCAACTCAAAAACCCGCTCTTAAGGTCGTTCGCTAGATCATGATCCAAATTTTAAGCAATAAATTTTGCTTAAAATTTATCTAAACATTGGAAAAATGTTGATCCAAAAAATATTTTCCAATAAATGAAAAATTTTTTCTTCAATAAATTACCCCATGTCTATATTAGACAAATATTTATTATGCTAAACTTCAAATTGTTATCATGATAAAAAATTAGCAGGTGCAGACGGCATTTATTAGCATTATAACGTCGTTATGACAGTGTTGTTTAAACAGTTGTTTAAACAACGTTGTCTTGATAACAAACGTCGTTTTATTGTAAAATTTGTTTAGAATATGTTTTTGTGCAATTAAAATTGATTTTTAACACAAGTTTTAGTGAAATTAGTGTTTATTTTCAAAATTTGCATTTAATTTTAATTGTTTTTATAAAATTTATCATTATTTCAATAAAATTATCTGTGAGTTGTCGTGATAAAATCAGCATTTTGTTACCCCTATGCATTAACATAAACAAAAAACTAACAATTTTTCTGCCGACGTTTTGTCAAGTATCGTGATAAATATTTGGCTAATATAGACACGGGGTTACAGCACACTTGATTTTTTTTATATTTTTATAATTTTCTGTTCTCATATACAATGTTTATCACGAGTATATTAAGATGTAATGCAAAAAAAATATATTAAAAAATTTAGTCTTCATATCCAGATTTTATATATGTATGTATGTACAAGTAAATTAAATTGTATGTAACACAAAGTAAAGCACACAACATTGGTTACAATTCCTAGTACATACTCTGAAAATTTTCTGTGGGGATGTACTGTCACTTTTTTATCCATATGTAATTTCGAATATACGTACACAAAATTGCCATTTTACACAAGGTTCATAATTTTTGCTATTACACCTGCATATGTTTTTCCGTATAAACTATAAATGTAATCAAAGCTGTCTTTTTAATGTGCAAAAATTGATAAAATTATAAATTATTTTATTGAAAATTGAAAAATACTTACTTTTTCATGTTCTTTAATTATTTTTTTTCAAAAAATTTTATTTCACAACAAAAAACCTGATTTGTTTATGTTAGAAAATAGAGCACGCTTTAAAAAATTACATACATATGTATGTATTTCTACATGTATTTTACACATGCAATTTTTCATATGTATCAGACGATATGTACAAATTTTACAAATGAAAATTTGGACAGTACATACATACATATGTATGTAAAATACATGTCGTCTAATAGCACCTTAATCAAAAAAATTACGTATGTATGTATTTCCACATGTATTTTACACAGGCAATGTTTCATATGTATCAGACGATATGTACAACTTTTACGGATGGAATTTTTGACAGTACATATGTAAAAGACATGTCGTCTAATACCACCATTATAAAAGCCTCAGCTTCTGCTTTCTAAATCCAAGTTACTGACTTATAAGTGGTTACAGGTACGAAAAACTAGTTTTTTACCGGTAACTCAAGATTTTGGAGGTGTTTGGTGAATTTCAAAAACATATTCTCGTTCTACTCGGATCCACCTTTCAGAAAAATAGTATCACTTCCCAGGTATTTCAATTTTCGCTTATTTTGTCTCACTGTGTTATTCTGAAGAAAATTGTTCGAACTATTCATTCGTAAATTATACGGTTAATTATTCATATGTACACCCTATAATTATTGCCCAAAGTGAATTAATACAAGTTGGCAGTGGAGACACAGAATAATTAAGGTGAATTCATTAATTTTTCGATACATAAGTTTTGACAGTCTTAGTTCTGAGCGATAATTTTTTACATATTGATTTTGACAGTATCACGACAACTGTTTGTGTATAAAAAACAATCAGCTGTTTTAGCCAGACAATCTTGTATGAATTCAGCTTTATTTACCGTTTTATTTGTGAGGCTTCCCGACAGAACACCAATTGTCTAAGAAATTTATTTCTTGCTGAACAACAATGTCCTGGGGAGAAACATTAACTTACATAACTGTTGGTAATCCCATCAGTCAGGCTGTGCTGACTTCAGCTTCGGCTGTCTTGAAAGGAGCAGTAAGCAATTTTAATTTTTCTTGGTTATATTTTATAAAAATTTTGCCAAAATTTCTAGGGCATTAAACCGAAACAAGTTGAAGGCTCTGTTGTTTTGCCTCCTCCGAAACCAATAACTATGTGGGATCTAACTAGCAAGAACTATCATTTTGTGCGTTTAGCTGGTATAAGTGGAGCTACTGCCGTTATTATGGGCGCTTATGGCAAGCATAGTTTAGCCAAAATCTATGATATTCAGGAGAAATTGGAAGCAAAAGCTGTATTCGAAACGGCTAATAGATTCCACTTTTTACATTCATTTGCATTATTGGCCATGCCATTAGCCCGTCGACCGGCTTTGGTAAGTATAATAAAATATTATAAAAGTGTGTGTGAAATATCACTGAAACGATTTATTAATCGTTTTATGAATCTGTAAGCTCTATCGATAAAATTCTTTATGAAATATATTGCGTGCCACACACGCTGCTTACCTGTGTGGCGCGCATCTGAAATTTCCATTCTGCCGTATAAAGTAGCTTGAATTTGACCGATGTCATGAGTTATATTGACATTGAAGAAAATCCATAACATCTAACTCAGTTGGTATAAGTTGATATGTAGTTTTATACGTATATTGGTGCATAAATCAGGTTCAATTTGACCGATGTCATGAGTTATGTTAGCTTTGAAGACTGGTTAGGCCAATACAAACATTCAGGAGGAAAATATATGTTGTAATATGGTGTAAAAAAAGAAGTTAATAGATAAAAACACAAGTAATTTTCGTAATAATTATTGTTATTTTGAGATAAAGTTTTTGGACGTATTCACTACTCAAACTGAATTTGTAATAACATTTTTTCCTTTATAACAAAATTGATTAACTGGTGCCTTGTCTCTAAAGATCACTTCAAATAGAACGAATCGTTATATTTATATTAAACTAGCTATACCCAGTGTGCTTTGCTACCCTCAAAATAAATAAAAACAGCACTTTACGATTTTTGAAGATTCTAGTTCTATTAGTTTTCCAGTTATACGAATTTTTATTTTAAGGCATATTGGAGGTACCATAGCCCCTATTGATAGTCCACAATAGGGGTATGGTACCTCCCACATTAATGTGAAATTTCTTCGTGCAAAATTTGTGGATTCTAGATTCAAACGTCAGAGTTGTTAGCGCAAAATTTAAGGATTTTAGCTCTAATAGTTTCTCAGATATTCAAATTTTTGTATTTAATTCATATTCATTCATATGCACATTTTACTTCCAAATGTTCCTTTTATGTTAATTTTAAGATTCTACCTCTAATAGGTGCTATGCCACCTATTGCTAGTCCGCCAATTTATTACCCAAATGTTCAAATGAATGTTAAAGTTCTTCGTGCAAAATTTGAGGATTCTAGATAATAATAGTTTCCCAGATAAACGAATTTTTTATTTAATATAAGATATACTAATTTAAGGTGTTCTTTATATATACTAATTAAAGATATACTAATTTAAGGATTTCTTTATATGAAGGGGCCACGCCCACTATAGCTATTCCTCCCATTTTGTCCCCATATGTTCATGTGGATGTGGAAATTTGTCCATACAAAATTTGAGGACTCTAGCTGTTGCAGTTTCCGAGATATGTGATTTTAAATACTTATTATGTTTTTATGTGGACGTGGCACTTTGGCCACATGAAATTTTAAAATAAAAAGTAGCCTATAGTTCCTTCCAGACATACAGGAAGACACTGTGAAAATTTCAGGAAATCGGTCTAGCCGTTTAACAGTCTATAAAGTCCAAAATACATACAATAAAACACACATTCATTTTTATATATGTATACTGGTATAGTGTATGACATAATGGGTTAATGTATAAACTCATTAAGTTTGGTTACCCGAGCTACTTACAAAAAGTTTTTCAAAGTTTCTTATGTGATATTGAGTATTCCAACCAACAAAACATTCTTGCTGGTGTACCTCAAAGTTCTGTGTTAACACCTATATTGTACATAGATATTCAATTAATATATCAGACTTTAAAATATGAAAGGATCAGTCAGCAGCATTGTATAAAGTCTCAAATGTTGTTCACCAAGTGGAAAATTAAAATAATTTTTCATTTTAACAAGTCCCTTAAAATAATTCCTACCCTTGTCTCATGGTGAAACTGTAATCCCTTATTAAATATGGGAATTATGTTGGACATAATTAAATATGGGAATTATGTTGGACTAACATTGAACACCATATCCTTCAAACGTGTGATAAAGACGGTAGAGCTCTATTTCCTCTTCTGAACCATAAGTCGACGCTTAACAATAAAAATATGATATTACTCTATTATATAAATGTGTATACGACCTATTATAACATAAAACGTAAAACTTGAAGTCATACCGACAAGAATCTTAAGATTATATACAACTTACATAGAAGATATTCTACCAGTAGTTTGTATAGAAATTACAATCATGAGATGTTCGAAACAGTGATTGATAGCATAAAACAAGGATTCAAAAATCGTAACAGATAAATATTTTATGATATTTTAGAAAATATGTGATTTTTATAATTTTAACCGACGTAAATAATCATTCCTTCTTCTTTGAGAAATAATATATTGTGTCACTGTACCGTTTATACCTATTGTGTTGTTAATTTTTTTCTTTAGTCGAATTTTAATTTTAGAACCATTGAGGGTCAAAAGAGGCTAAGCAAATTTTAAGGTTGTTGAAATTTGAAATTACTTCCTAAATTTGCACTATTTATTTTACTTGTTGATATGACTTAAACATTAAACATCAGCTTGTTACTAAAATATAAATTGTTATCCTTCTATTTATTTAAATTAAAACAAAAATATTTGTTGATGATTGGTCCATAATATTTGCCTACTTCTTTCTTCAAGCTAGTTATTTTTAAGTTTTATGATATTTCGATATGTTTTACATTTTATATTTTTTTCATAATTTTAAATCAAACACATTTTATAGATTTGCAATTTTCGTTTATTTCGAAAGTAAAGGGAGCAGTAGAACATAAATTAAATGCTTCTTATATGTATGTAGATATAGTTTTTTATATTTATACGATTTGATAATTGTATCTTTTTCTCTTGCTTTGGTTGGTTTGGTTAAAAAGGTTGTACAAAATTGTCTTTTTACAGTTTATTTTTGTGTTTTAATATACAAATAATTTCATTGTAAAATAAAGTATTTTTCTTCAAACTACTTGCTACTCCCTAAATGACCAAATGACTACTTACTTGGCTAAGACAATTTAGAATTTATTTTATTACTAATAATCATAATTTCTTTTTAACAATTATAATTGACTTTTCTTATTTTATAAAGTTATGTATTATTATTTTTTTAAAGCAATGACAATTATTTTGTTTTAGTAATTATTTGTTAATATAAATAAACTCTGCTTATAAAATAACTATGGTAAATAAATTTTGCTTTAATATATATTTTTATTTTATTTTTCATTTGCTAATAACAACCACTAGATAGAGTTTTTTTGTTTTTCAATTCATTACTCCTTGTTTTATATTTTCTAGGAATATATTAAAAATATAATTATGAAGAGGAGGGGATTAGAGTAGAAAGAGGGAGGTGTTTACTTAATATATAAATTTATTTTTCTTTAGAATTTTGTTACAACATTAAATGCATTTTTTGTTTTTATTTTTAAATATACTTTAACTACATTTTTTGTAAGGGAAGATAATTTTGTTGTTTTTGTTTTCGTTTAAGCTTTCAAATTTAGAATTTGTTTAGGTAAATTTTATGTTTTAGGTATTTTTTATGATACAAAAGCTCTAATTTGTTTATGTGTAAATTAATATAATAAATTGTAAATAAAATAACAAATAATAATTGTTCTTTATAATTTGCAACTCATTGCAGACTGGATCATTAATGGCAGCTGGTTGTTTGTTATTTTGTGGCCCCATGTACTATCGTGCTTTGACTGGCGACAAAACCTTTATACAAGTGGCCACCTGTGGTGGCTTTTGTTTGATTGCAGCCTGGGCATCATTAATTTTCTAAAAAATAATACAAAAAAACTAAAGTATTTAATACGTTTTATTGTCTATTTATAAAATAGTTGTGTATCCAATCTCTGATGAAAGAATATCATTCATTCAAAATGTTTGTTATGCTCTAGTTAATTACATACATACATACGTACATATACAAACAAAATTTGAAATTTATGTTAAGCTTTATACTTTTTTTAATACATACTCTTCGTATATATGGTAATTTGTAATATCATCAATGTAAATTGTAATACAATTGTTTAGTTTTTGTTTTTAAGCTTTCGTTATTTTTGTATTTATATTTAGTTTATACATATTTTTTTAAGTTTCTCTTTTGTAAAATAATTACTTCCTAGTTTATTGAAATGTTCTAAATGAAAACGGTTTTTATTGTAATCTCAGTGGTAGGTGTATAGAAAGTTTGTATAGTATGATTTTATTTAATTTATTTTTAGTTATTTTAAAATATTCTATCATTGTTGTTAAACTTTTAATTTATGTTTTTTATTCATGCAAAATATTTATTATTTTTTTCTCATTAAATTATCTGTTGTAATTCAAAAGTTGATTTTTTGAATATTTACAATAGTTTTTACATTTTAACGGATTTCAGTTATTTTAAATTGCCAATTCTAAAAATGTAGTGTTTTTGAAAAATAAACGAATGATGAAATTAAGTGCTTTGTATGGATTTTTATGTAAAAAAAATCTTTTAAATAAATACCAAAGCTCAATAAATTAAAAATGTATTTGTGGTTTTACTTTTTTAGGATACATATAATATCAAAAAACATTTACAAAATATAGTGGTTACGCCTTTTTCGTCAAATATTTGATAGATGTGAATGTAACTTAACAGTTTTATATTCTAATAATTCTAAAACTACTTCTATGGTAAAATTATATGATCCACAACATGGTCCTATGTAATGTAGGCTATGGAACATGTTGTTTTCAAAAACATTAAATATGGTCCATGCCTGCATTATATATGACTACTAAACGGATCATGTACTCATATTATGTTATCGGAGTAGAAGTTTTGGGATCACCTTAATGGATCATCATTTACCAAATGTTTATAGAACAGATTTAGTTTGAATAGTTTTCTATAAACCTTTGATAATGTGTTATGAATAAGACCCTAAGAATGTGAAATTCATATAGAAAATCCTAAACTTGAAATTTTATTTATAGTGTTATTGAATAGAGTTTGAATCAAAATACTGAAATAATTAGTTCTGTAAGCGAAATTTTCACTCACGAAAATAGTTATCGTTAAGATTTGGAAAACGAATTCACTTTTTAGAGACAAATATCAATTTAGATGAAAAACATTACTACTATCTGAAACTGGTTTCAAATCCCTTGATTTGTTTAAAAGGTATTTAAAAAAGTTTAGTTAAATGTCATTACACATTTAAAGTAATTTTTCTTTTCTTTTTGATTATGCTAGTCTTGTAGCAAATGACTGATATGTTTGAAATTGTGAGGAAAATATTTTTTAAAATGTTGTTAATGTTTTTAAACTACATATTAATGAATAAAGCTTTTACGCAGCATAATGTATATTGGAAAGACCTTTTAAATATTTTTTGTTTTTTTTTATTTAGAGTTTTTTACTTAATTATAAATATTTACCGTATTAAAATAAATACAAAATAATAACATTTAATACAAATTATAATTTAAAAAATATACATACAATAAAAAGAAACAATAATAAAACAAATGCCAACAACTGTAAAATATTGTCGTTTTCACTGGAACACATACAATTTGTTTAATTGAGTACTTTTGTTTGAATAAAAACTTTAACATTTTGTGTTATTTTGTTTATCTGTTTGTGTTTGTTTTTCAGACTAAAATCCTTTAAGGATCAACTACTATTTATACACATTTATTGCACAATACAATGTTATATAAAAAATCAAGAATCTTAATATTAATTTAGTTTTATTTATAGTTACTTTATTTTCACATTTATCTCTACATTTTGTAGTTTGTATTAATTTATTGTCTTATAAAAATTATTTTGTTTTTTTTTTTTTTTTATTTAGAAAGCATTTTGTGATAAACATTTTTTTTTAAAGATTACAAAAAATGAAACGTTGTTTTTCTTACTAAAATAAAAATCACTTTAGTTATTTGTTTGTGTTTTATACATTGTCGTCTACTACTTGTTTTAAATTTACAAATTACAGTTGTACATAAAGTTTTCAGTTTCTGTTTTGTTTATTTTGATATTTCATGCTTTTGATATTGGTTTTTGTCTATTCTCCAACAAAGTATTTCTTTTGGATTCATATTTTTTTAATCTTTACTTTAATTTAAGAACATTTTGTTTATGTACATTTAATTTAAATAAAACTTTAATAAATGTAAGCGTTTACATTTAAATTCGATAATAGTTTTGAATTAGTTTCATTTTAGTTATCCTTGGTGTTAACAATATTCAAAATTTAGATTGATAATGGAGCATAAGTGTATGTGTAAGATTCGACCCAGCCGAATTTTTATGTGTGTGTTTTTTGCTTAAATTTTTTCTATATAATTTAGAAAATGTTAGCCTAAAAATTTTGGTTTTGTTATTGTTGTTATAGATGATGTTGTTGTTGATATTGTGTTGTTATCAAAAAATAATGTCTTTTGTATTCTAGCATTTGCTGGATGATTTGTTATTGGTTCCAATATTTTTAATATATAATCTTTAAATACTTTAGGTACAGTTACGAAATGTCAAGAATCTTTTTTCGCCTTTAAATTCTCCTCATGAGCCTGAAAATGAAAAAAAAAAAATAATTCAAAAAAGGGTTAATACTCGCCTAACTTTTTTTGCACTTAATTTTAAAAATTGTTTTTGTTTTTCACTAATTTGAAAAAAAAATCAAATTTCGAAATTTAAAATCAGTGGTTAAACTAAAACAAGTTATCTTTTCCATTAATTTTCTTCTCAAAAATGATAATTTAACTTAAATCTTTTGGTATGATTTCTTACCTTTTGTGCTACTTTCAATAAACTATCAAATGTTGTATTTCCCGTTTGTTTCACCATTCCATAAAATATATTTGTTCTACTTTGTGTTAACAATTCAAATGGTGAACCAAATTCGACAGCACGACCAGCATCCATTACTAACACTTTATCGGAATCCATGACGGTGTGTAAACGATGTGCTATTGTCAGGACAGTACATTGTCGGAATTTATTTCGTATGGTGGTTTGAATTAAGGCATCAGTTTGTGGATCAACGTTGGCAGTGGCTTCATCCATGACTAATATACGGTTTTCACGTAATATAGCGCGGGCTAAACATACCAGCTGTCTTTGGCCCACAGAGAAATTGGTGCCACCTTCAGATATTTTACTTTGTAAACCGCAAGGTAATTCAGAAACAACGTCCTTCAATTTGACCTAGACAAGGGATTAATTAAAAGTTTTTTTTATTAACTTAAGCACTCTGTTATACATATGTTTATCTTTTCCTTACCTCATCTAATGATTCCCATAATTTAGCATCTGAATATTCCTCGAATGGATCTAAATTATAGCGCATAGTACCCGAGAACAATACAGGTTCTTGAGGTATAATAGAAATTTTACTACGCAAATCATGAAGACCCAATTCATTAGTATCACGTTTATCGATAATCACCGAGCCTTCATTATAGGAAAGCCTAAAGAGTGCATTAATCAATGACGACTTTCCAGCACCGGTGCGACCAACAATGCCAACCTTTTCTCTGGCTTTGATGGAGATATTTAGAGCCTTCAAAACACACTCTGATTTGGGATCGGGGAAGTAACGTAAACTTAAATTGTCAAAAATAATTTGACCATCTTCTGGCCAAGATTTTGGTGGTTTTTTATTCGGTGGAGATTCAAATTCACCTTCAGCCTCTAAATCTTCATATTCTACAACACGTTCTACACATGTCATCGTATTTTCTAATTCGGCCGATTGACGCATGCCCCATTGTACCATACCGGTCATACCCATAGCCTGAGTGATGGCTAAACCTACATCACCGCCATTTTCCGGAGAGAAAAGGAAGAAACTCAAGGTGATAATGGCAATATAGAGAACACAACAGCAATCTAACCAATAGCCAAAGGCACGACTTGTAGCCAAAAACATAAAATAGCCTGAACTATGCATATCTTGATAGTTATCAAATTCAGCAATCAATACCTTTTGGGCACCGAAAGCACGTATAGTGGAAAGACCATTTAGAGAAGCACCTAGATGTGAGTAAATGGGTGAACGAGCTAAAAGAAACGGGAAACTTATGTAAATATCATACTCAATGAAATCTTTTATCGAAAAACTTACTTATAGCCTCCAGACGTTTTACATCTCTTGAAGTATTCAAATAGAACGAACGCAAAAAGTAGAATATAACACCCAACAAGGCAGTGGCCAATAAATACCAGGGATTAACTATGCACAATACCACCACTATACCGAGTAAAGCCAAAAAGATTTGTATTACATCCATCATAACACCAGGTAAAATTTCATCAACTTGACCCAAATCTTTGGAGAAACGGTTAAGTATACGTCCCGAAGGATTGGTGTTAAAGAAATACATGGCAGCTCTGGTTACACCCTTAAACATAGCATTGTGTAAATTCGTGGAAGATCTTTTGGCCAAATTGAAGAAGAGCAGAGAACGTGTCAATGCGAAGAAAATAATAGAAACATTAAGTGCTGTAAAGATATACAAATCAACAGGATCGGTATTGCTATCTAAACGAGCCTCCGGACGTCTATATGCGTCTGTAACTTGACTTTGTGCTTGTCCATTTTTGTTTACCCTAAAATAATAGAACATTTAGGTTTAAGGAGTTTTAAAATTTTACATGTTTAAATCTATATTATTACAGCAAATAAACTTTAACTCACCAATATGACAAGAAATAATCACCACCGGATGCTAATACCTGCGCACCAACACAGAAGAAAGCCATTACAGCAAATAAAATGTAACCTCCACTAGCACCAAAGTACTTCTTATATAGTTTCCAACCAATTTTTCCTCCTTCACGATTTTCTTGGACTTGCATAGGCGAATCACCGGGCGCCGAATCTGCCGCTGAACTCATCGAAGAAACACTATTTTGACGCGAGCGCATTTTGCTATTTTGTCGGGATAACGCTGATTTATTGTTCTCAGGAGCATCACCAGCTGCTGCCTTACCATTTGCCTCCTCCTGTTGATCGGCTTTCATTAGCAGTTTTGCAAAATCTAAACCACTCTTACGCATCGATTCGAATGTGCCCACAGCACTAATGCGTCCCTTATCCATAATCACAATAAGATCCGCCTGTTCCATGAATTGTAACTGATGTGTAACGAGCAAAACAATGTCATCACGCAAAAAACCCCGCATACATTGGTCGAACAAGTGACGACCGACATGAGTGTCGACAGCGCTCAAGGGATCATCCAAAAGGTAGACATCCGTTTTGCGATACACAGCCCTGGCTAAACTAATACGGGCTTTTTGACCACCAGACAGTGAAGCGCCGCGTTCGCCTACAATTGTCTTATCACCGTAGGGCAATAACTCAAAGTCACGTTCCAGCGCACACTTTTTCACAACTGTGCGATAGCGCTGCTTATCCATTGGCAATCCAAACAAAATATTCTGACGCACCGTACCAGTGAATAGCCAGGGCTCTTGGGAAGCATATGACAAAGTGCCGTTAACATTAACAGAACCAGATTCAGCGGGTAGTTCACCAAGTATAGCTTGAATTAAGCTGAATAAATTGAAAGAGTTAAAATTGCGGTGTTATAATTGAATAGAATTTTAAAAATATTTAGATGGAATTGAATGAGATACACTTACAGACGAGAGAAGTAAATATTTCAATTCCGTGTTAACTTTTTCACTCATAAACCACACTTTTTATGGGTAGAAGTTACAGGATTGGTGGTAATGAGTATATTGAGTAATTACTTTCATGGTTAATTACAATTATTTGTAATGTTTAATTCATCAATGATCAATATTTTGCCAATTACAATTATTTGTCATTGAATTGTATGTAATTGAAGTTTTACCAATTATAATAAATTTACCAATTATTATAACAGTTTTTCCAATTACTTTGATAATGTTTAATTAAAATGTTTACCAATTATCGAATTACAATTATATGTTATTGGTTATTATTCCAAGCCTGACATATGTTAACACGGTCTAGAAATTTCCAGTTGGGTAATACCAAAATTTCAATATTAAGATTAACAAAATCAATTAATTTTGCAGGAACAAATGGATTTTTTAAATTTACTTTTTAAATGTATGTTTGTGATTTATGTATTTTTTAATTATTTATTTAATCATTCAATTTACCTGGATTTTCCCGAACCGACAGGACCAATTACCGCTACCAGGGTACGTGGTTTTATTTTTAAATCTATGCCATCCAAGGTATACTCCGTAGATTGTGAGTCCCATTTAGCCTTAAGTTTACTTATCACTACGCCAGCATCCATTTGATGAGCATTATGATTGGTAGTAGTTGTCGTGGGCTTTATGACACCATTCATGGCAATAGCTTTACCATTCTCCTCTATAATGGCAGTGGGTTGTAGTTTATTGTTCTCACTATCAACTTCAAGAGATTTATCACGAACTTTTGTCTCCTCATGCATCATATACTTTTGGATTCTCTTAAAGGAAACCATAGTTTCAGCGAATTGTGAAATACCCATGGGAAAATAGATGGTCATTGTGTTGCGCAAAATGTTGTAGTAAGCTGTAATTACAAAAGCTTTTTCGGCCGTTAGCAATTTGCCCAATAGAACAAAGCCCACCAAACTGGCAAACACTGAGATGCGGGTTAAGAACATAATAAAGGATTGTAAAATACCACGTATATAATTGACATAACGTATGGCATTCATTTCTTTGAATCGAGCATATTCGACCATTTTACCAAAAGGTATTTCCCAAGCATACATTTTTATAACCTGTATACCGGAAATGATTTCATTCATCATGCGTACACGTTCATCGGTACGCAATGCAGTACGTAGACGTAATACGGAAGTCTTTTTGCCCAAAAAGGCTTGGAGTGGCAGGAATAGAATCATAATGGCAACACCAAATAGGGAAGACACACCAATCTATAAAAAGGTTGGGACAAAAACATATATAAAGGATCTTAGGATATCAGAAGGTGTACGTACATAGTATTAAGGAGATGAGAGATGTACGGTATTAGGTGAGTGATAAAATGTTATGGATTAAATTATTGTTAAATTTGTTTATAATTTATAGCCACTGGCGGAATTAGATTAAAAAACAAAGAGACTTTGGGATCTTATAAATCTTGTTTTTGTAATTTTCTAAAGAATACCTTAGCAAATGTGGCCCCATTTCCGCCATACTTTACATTATAATTTCTGACAACCAACTTGTGTAAAATATTACGACGATTGCGTTTTCAACTGAAATTGGGGTTAAGAGAATCTTGGACTACTGATATTGACCATTTGCAATACTTAAAGAGAATATTTATGGAAAGTTTTAGCTCTTAAGCTACTTCCGCTTGGACCCTATTGTGCTTTAGTCAGAAAGACAGACAAACATAACTAGATCGCAATTGAATATATATAACAAGAACCCAGAATATATGAGGGATTATAAACAAATGCAATAATTTCCGTTTTATTCATGACCTTACCTAAAAGCTTTATATCGAGATTGCTGCCTTTGTTTCTACACCCCTCATATACACTTTAGACAGTCAACAACCTTTATTTCGAACAGTAACGATATTTAGTATTAAATCGCTTTAATTACCCAGGCCAATAAATTTAAAAAAGTAAAAAAAAGCTGCTCTGAATCCGAATCTGACCATTCGTTTTTTTTTCAGCTATCGTGTCATAAAAATTGCAAAAACCCCGTTTTTAGCCATATTTCAGACTTTATAACAGGGCGAAAGCGTTGATTTGAAATGAAATGGTTATTCTAAATAAATTTTCCATCTATGTTTTTGGCATTTAATATATTATAAACGTTTTATTATTATTTGAGATTCGATATTTAGTGAATTAAAAGATATGAAATGCAAAAAACATTATTAAAAACATTTTATCAATACAACATATTTACAAACTTTGTAATACAAAGTATGAATACGTGTACAATTTCAACAACTTACCTCTCTGTACATCAAATATGTTATAATCACTATTTCAACTGGACCCAACCACAAATAGTGCATGTGTATCATTGACGTGTCCAAGCGGCCAACATCGTTCGATATTAGATTGACCACTTGACCGGATGTCGTATTACCCAGTGCTGTTTTACTCAAACGCAGTGCCTTACGATATATCATGCTGCACATGGCCACTCGTATTTTCATGCCCGTATGCAGTATGCCTAACATGTAAGGATGCATAAAGAAAACATTTAATGCACTGCATAAGATCACACCCAATGCGTATAAATACGCAGTGGTTTGATCACCACTCGTATTACTTTCGGGCTTAGCATAGTATGAAACTAAACCGCCCAAAAATAAAGGTTGAGTGACACTGTAAAAGGGAAATTGAATTTGATATTTAATAAAATAAATAAATTAATTAAATTTAAATAAGTCGTTTGAATTGATAATGTCTGATTGTCATTGAGGTGTGCAAATTGTGTGTGATCGTATCGTATCTTTCAATTCCCCCACCTTATCAATTCAAATGCAATTTGTTAAGAAAAATAATAAACAAAGAAATATTTACCGTAAACCAATTTCTAAAATAAAAAGCACTAGACCCAAAGTAGCAAAACGTAAACCAAATACTTTTAATACCGCTTTTAGAAGACTGGGCTCCTTGTGTTTCATTTGTTTTTTATTGCATTCTTCCTCCCATGCTACGCTAAGTTTATGTCCCAGAAAATCTGTAATAAAATAAAAAACAACCAAAAATAAACAAAATTGTTCGAAATTTATTTATTGTTTCTTTGAATTGCCATGATTTGTAAAATAGATTTATTTTAACACCTTTTTAATATAAAATTTTGTTTAGAATGTTGCTTAGTAATAAAAATAATAAACAATGCGAGAAAATCACCTAAAAATAAATTATATTTATGTTGACTAATATGCAAATTATAGATAAATACATTTTAAAATTGATGAAAAGTTTTAAGTAAATATTTGAAAATATATGTATAAATGAGCAACATAGAAGTAAAACTAGCTATCTCCATTTTTATATTTTTTAAAACATATGAATACAAAAAGTCTTTTTTCTAAATATAATTATATTTTTATGTTGCATGTCCTCCTTTTTTTTAATGTAATAAGTATCATCGAAATTTGAGGTTTGCTGGCAAATTCAATCCGACATTTTTGGTATGTATAAAATGGAGATTATTGTCTTTGTTTTTACACTCCTCACATGTACTAAAGTCAAGTATCGTTATTCTAGATGAAACAAATTTTTAAGGTTCTCAGAAAAAGTAAATAATTATTAGTTTTTCTCAGATATTTTAGTTTTAATGGGCTCAGGAGGCTTTTGAGACCATGCTACGAAGGTGTAGTGACTAACCCTAATGATTTTTGTGAATAAAGTTCTTTTAATTTAAAAAAAGTAACAAAAGTTGAAGCTCTCATATCCATTCCATCATTTTAAATTAATTTATTGGAATAAATTATTTCGTCATGCTCTAATAATGCATGACATTTAATTGATATTTTTTTGTGGACCAGATATATTTTTAAAATACTTAAGTTCAAAATATAAACGAAGTTCTTATGAGTCATCTACCTTGACACTAGTCAAAAAATTGCTTTAGAGTCAAGAAAAATCGCATAGAACTAGTGGTCTGGCTTGTTCTTTGGAAAGATTCGACCTAATTTGTTTCTAACACTTAGTCGGACACTTACACATATTTTTTATGTGTCCTTTTGTATCAGTCGATATATTAAAAAATTTTGGACTTTTTGTGTTTCGTAAATAATCTTACCGAAACAAAATTTATACTAAATTTAATATAAAAACACAAGTCACAAAATTGAATTAGATTTCAACAAGTTCCCTTTTTATGGAACTAAATCTCGCCGGTGACTGGTTGGTCATAAAAATACATCCCTGATCTAATGCGACTGGCTTCTTTTTTTAATCTTTTGAATGAGCCATGCGACGGTCAAGTTTTCCAACCGTATTTTCTCGCAATATTTGATACTTTCGTTACATATTCGAGTTTAGACTATACCATCCGTTCTCATCTACACAATATTTTGATAGATCATACTACTTGTGGTATAATGTAAATGTAGCTTTACGTTTACATAAAATTTTGACAGATCATATTAATTGTGTGAGCTTTGAGATGCATCATTGACATATTTATTTTCAAATTTTATTAGATTTTCAAGAAATGAATACATTCTTCATAATTTCTGTCTTCTATTATAATCTTTAAATTATACCATATTTTTTAATAACTTATCTAACGTACTTTTTACCTTTAGTATACAAATAACTACCAATTCTATATTTGCACAAATCACAATGACTTTAGTATTTAATAAAAATAATTTTACCACAGCTGATAAAAAAATAATAGGAAACAATCAATAAAATATATTTTGATTTGCAGTTAAGTGCTGAAAACCCACAATGAAATAGAAATAAAGACATTTAGGTATTTTGTTGCTTCTTCGTATATCTTTAATCTTATAAATATCGTCGTTTTTCGTCAGCTGTTATTTCCAAAGGTCGAATAATTTCTAAACAAAATTATTTTCAATATTATCTATAGGAACTAGTTGATAATAGCTTAATGGTGGTGTATAACTGACTTATACTTGGCCTATTATTATAAATCTTATATTAATATTGCGAACTAAGTTTGTATAAAGATTTACATTATTTGTATGACGTACATACATATATTTTAATGTTCTATGAAATACAAAAGTCAGTAATACCCTATTTTTGTACAATGATGTAATTTGTAGAATATACTTTTTTTGCTCACGTGTAGTACGTACTTCAATAGGTACTTTAAAGAAAGTTATTAACAAAAAAAGAAAAACCTTGATTTTACGTTATGATTTATATAGTTTTAATCAAACATGTGTGTAACTTTTTTAAGGACCCCTTTACACAATTCATCGTGATAAGTAATTTTTTTATCAATTAAAAGTTCGATTAGCACAAACCATTTTTAAAGATTAATTAATAATTTTGTTCATTTACTGTAGAAATTGTTTTTTATTTGTTTGGTTTTAATTTTCAAATCACATTTTCTTAAGGAATACAAAATTAGTAATGACCCAAATGAATCCCAATAATTAAGTTAAATTGATTTTCAGATTTTGGACCCATATAGCATCAATAATTCATTCCCGATAACTTACTACAAAAGTCATTAACAATCAAAATTTATTGGCCAATATTTTTCATCACTTTTTAAGTCTTATATTAAGTGTGAAAAAATAAAATCGGAGCTTGGCTTGAGCTAAACTTAACTTTTGCAAGACCCATAAATTGACTTGATAGTTAGTTTGTTGGATGTATTTGTGTTGCATCAGATCCAAAACATTAAACCTAAGCAACTGTGGAGGGAATCAAACCCACGTCCTCCGAACTAACAGACTAAACAAAGCATAGGAAAGAAGTATCTAGTATTTAAATTATGTTTCGTCAGTTGAAATAAATCTTTTTAAAAACCGATGGTTACGATGAAGGAAAAGTTAGTTTGTTAGTAATATCGGAAGAATTAAGGTGTAAGTACACAACACGCACAACAAGGCGGCAACCCGTTTCACACTTTTCAAATTTTCCCAGCTTTATAAGCAACAAGTTACACACCACGCGTTATTTCGGTCTTTAGTTTAATGTTTTTTAGGACTTGCTGTTTTAAAAATCAAAATTTTAAGTTTTTGTATATTTTTTTTAATATTTTTCTTTTATTGTAGGAGAAATTTATTTCATTTTGGTTTAACCTAATTCTACACAAAACAAAATACAACTCTGATCAGCTGTCGACGCGCCAAAAGTTGAAAGTTGCTGAGCTTCTCACTTGTTAAATTAAAATACACTATTTCAACTTTTTTTGACAGTTGCCGCGTACAACGCTTGTTGTATACTTCCACCTTTACACCTAGGCTTTTGTGGAGGGAATCAAACCCACGACCTCCAAACTAACAAGGTACTAACCAAGGTTAGTACTATTGGATAGTAGGCCAGACACAAATTTTCAGCGCTATCGGTCCAGAACTGCCGGACTTAGAGGGGGTCAAAGTTGGGCATTTGGGTCATACAGGGTTTTATTCAAATGCGTGTAACTTTTCACCTATTAGTCCTAGCTAAACTGTCCAAAGGAGTTCAGATAGCTAGCAATGTTAGCACTATTGGTCTACTAACCTTGGTGCAAATTTCATCCAAATCGGAAGACATCGATTTTTAAAGTTGGGTCACTTGACACGAAATTCCCCATATATGAAACATATTTTGAAAAAATAGTTATTGACATTAACCGTTATAGCAAAAAGTGACACCTTTCACCTTGACATATAGAAATTGTTTCATATCATCGCTACAAATAAAGTGTTTGTAAATTTTAATTAGATAAAACAAATTGTATTCTAATTTGTGACAGTTGGAATGATAAATTGAATATGCCTCCCTCCCTCTTCCCCAATAATGGAAAATATCAAAATATGTAATCGTAATTTATAATAATAAACAGTAGGCCGGCCACACATGAATTTCTGCAATACATACTATAATATAAATCATTATATGAATTTTTATAACAATATAAATTGTTTATTTTTTATTAAAACCATAAAGATAATTTTTTATTAATATTAAGTGACATATCTAGACAGGGTTTCAAATACATGTGTATGTATACAAAACAATTGAGATTGTTATGAAAGAAATTGTATTTGTCGTAATTTATAATTGTCAAAAGGAAAAAGACACTAGAAATTATTATATGTAGATACTTACTATTGGGAAATAAAAGCATAATTAAAAAAATCTACATATCATTAGTGTTCGAATGCAATCAAATGTTTTCATTATGTTTTTCTATTTATAAAAACAAGATAAGAGTTCAAATTCCTACAAAATTGATTTGTATTAAAAGTAACTACATGTTTTTGTACAACGAACGAAAAAATAGTTGGTGTTTGAAAATCCTTTTGTTAAAATATAAAATATTTATTTTCTTACTTATAAAAATGTTTAAATCTCTCAACAGTTTACAAAACAAAAAATCCATACAAAATTTGTCTTATTAACCTCTTTTAAATCTAAAATTTATTTATGAACAAGATGGCTTTTAAAGTATAAAGATTAAACATTTTCCTTTCATTTCATAAAATATAAATATGTATCTTTATAAATATGTAATTTTAGTTTATAGAATTTCAGTTAACAATATAATTTTAATTACTATTTATTTAAATGGGTTAATGTGCGCATTTGTTTACAGAAGTTGGCACATAACAAGTCAAAACAATTCGTAGTTAAGATTTCAATTGATTTCAAGAGTCATAAAGAAAAATACTTAAATTCAGTAAAATTATAAAAATGTTTACCAATTATTGTTATTACATACTTTTTATGCTCATATAAGGAAACATACATACAGTGTGAAAGAAAATACATTTCACAAAAGCAATATTAATTTACAAATGACTACTACATACCATTGGCATTACTTAGAAGGAGTAATGACTTACAAATATTGTATCAATCAATCAAGATTAGGTATATTTCCATTCTATTTGTAACACATATTAGTGTAAGATCAACAGAAGTTTATGTATTATGGATCTTTTTAGATTCTTTTATATAGCATTATATAGCAGCGTGTTTCCGTGAAAAACAGAGTGCCTTTACAAAAAACATTTCGTATTGATGAAACTTGATTGGTATTTGAAATCAGCAATATCGATCTAAAGTAATACCTAGTCCTCATACAAGTTGCTTCCGGAATATAGTTTAAACAGTTCAAAAATACAAGTTAGCGATGAAATTCGACATAAATATGGAACAAAAATCTATAAAATTTCAGGAGTTATGCCAACTATAAACAGATTCTGATAAAATATTTCCTATGTAAATTCACCTTCGGATAATGTTTTTAACGCTAATTACTGGCATAAAAATATCAGTATAGCGATCTATGATGATCCGAACATCAGTCTGATGTTTATATTATAAAATAAATGAATAAGTAAAACGTATGTAAAGAGTGTAATATAAAACTACTACAGAGAGTTCAGCATACATTTTGCTTGGGTATAAGTGGTGTCATGAGCACTACGTCAACCAAGGCTTTGGAAACGTTGATAGACATTCCACCCATTGAAACACATATACGATATGAGGCGACACTTACAGCCGAACGGCACATAACTTTAGGCGAACTGGCTAAAAGCGGTTATAAGACACGTCATTAATATATACTGGACCCATTTGAAGGCTATACACAATCATGGGACTTGCCCGATTACATAACAGAATATGTCTGGAACTTTCAGACAGAATGTCATGGTCAAGCGGAACATTTGAGCAAATAGGAGTCCGTTGTTATAGGGATGGCTCTAAATTGGAGGACAAAGTGGGCTTCCAATAAATATGATGCCCACAGGGCTTAACATATTAATTGACAGGTGATAAAGTTAAATCTAAGACCGTACTGGAGGACAAGAAAGCTCTAGCCGAATACTATCCCAGAGGTAAGGTTTTCATGATATGGGTACCAGGCCACTTGGGAGTAGACGCAACGAGGCATGGGTTAAAAATAAGGGACAGAGTCACTTGATATAATGAAACAAAGATCCTATGGGGTACCCTTACGAGAGCAGGACGAGTAGTCTCCTCAAAATGAGCAAGTCTAAGGTTAGTATAATGGTACATATTCTTAGTGGACACACAGGATTACGGGCACAGCTTTTCAAAATTGGATGTGCGGATTCAAACGAATGTAGAGCATGCAGAGATAACTGAGAAACTGCGAAGCACTTTCTTTTCCATTGTCAGATTTTTGCCGAAATTAGATCCAAATATTTTGGTAGTGTTATTATTTCGGATATAACATCCCTCATGAACACTTATTGGAAAATTCTTAGGTATTAAGTCCAGAAAACTGAGTTTCTGAAAAATACAGACAGGTCCGATTGTGGCCTATGTGTATTTCTTCGAATTTGATGTAAATACATCTAAATCCTTCTATCAACATAACGTAAAGATCTATGTCAATATATTTCTATCACACTCGTACTTGTTTCTATATAATATAGGAACTCAATCATTTGTCCATTAATCTAAAATCAATGTCACACTGTATCCACAAGTAAAATTATAAACTGAAATGTATGAATGAATACGACAACCAATGTATCGTTTTTATGACAAGTGCTTTTTGTTAATTGGAAAGAAGAAATGTGATATGAGTAGAATATTTAATTGAATTCTATGGATGCATTTGATACTTTACAATAATACTTAGGGTGAGACTTATGGGAACACACACATACTCATATGTAAATACATATTTAATAAGAATTAAAAAAAAATTAAAAAAAAACTATATTATTGAAATAAAATAAATAATCAATACAATTTTTGGCAAAGAAATTTTTGGTAAACAATTTGTATTAATATCAAACCATACTTTTGAATTATTTTCAACTGAAAACGATATTAATCATTGGACATGTAATGGAATTATAAATTATAATAAATATCTTTTTTATTTTTGTTAAATTGATTATTTAAATAACCGGCATACTGAAAACTCAATAAATTATACAATAATTCAAATAACAGACCATATTTTAAAACCCCTGCTGTATGGTATGGTGGAGAATGGCAAAACAAATTTATTTTGTTTTTCTTAAACAATATTTACACGAAATTGTTTATAAATACTAAGTAGAATTTGATTATAACAATGTTATATTTAGTTTTAAATTAAAATAATGTTGAGTATCGGGTTTAATGAGCTTATAGGAAATTTGAACTTTTATGTGGATTTTAATTTGAAACTATTAGAAATTTTAGTTCAGTGAAAAATAATCTAAATATACTTAATAAGTTGCTTAAATTACAGTAAATGCATAAATATTTAATTAACTCTTTATAAAAAGAACAGTAATTTACTCTGAATATTTCAGAAAATAAATATTTAAAAATATCTATGATTTCTAAACCTTGCTAAACTTTACGCAGCATGTTAATATACTTCGAGTTTATAATAATTGTTTTTAGACCTAATACTTCCTGGCTCAATGTAAGAAATTTAGTTCTGGCAAACAATCTTATTCAAACTAGCATTATTCTTATTTTGTTACTTACCAGATTTGTGTTCCTTTAAAGCTTTATAGAGATCATTTTCGTCCAATATTTTTTTACGACCCTTAAAAAATGTGGGCATTGCAAAACTGCAAAGAAAAAATACGTGATGATTAGAATGTAGTTTTATATTTATGGTCGTTTTTTTTTTGTAAACATATTAAAAATAACAAAAATAATATTTAGTAAAACTTAGAAATAATTACTTATTACAAAATAAATAAGTAAAATGTATTTCAGATGATCATATTTTATATAATTTCATTACATGTACATAAGAGCTATAACTTTTATAGAATTTTGTAAAATTGTAAACCCAAGAAACACTATTGCTTATTTCCAAGTGTTAAAAAAGTTTTGCGGAAAAAAGGTAAGAACAGGAGCTGCGGTTTATCCCCTTCCCTAAAATTTTGTACCCAAACTCTTAGATTATATTATTATAAAATCATATAAATTTGTTATTAAATGGTTTTAAAAAATAGATTTATCGTGAAAAGTTTTAGAACCAAGATGACCCGAGTAAATTTTCTACCACATAGTGATTATTTGAACCAAAAATAAACGTAACACTTGATTAACAAAATTTAATTAACCTTTAACTACTAATTTTACTTTTATCGTATTAAAGTACATTTTTATTATAAATATTTAGAACTAAAGTTTTTGACAACAAATATATAGGTTCTTGATGATAGAAATATCGCTTTATGTACCCTAATACCAATTTAACAGAATCACTATCTCGAGACTGACAATAATTTAAATAATATGGGCAATTTCGTGTCAAGTGACCCAACTCAAAAAATTGATTTGGATGAAATTTGCACCAAGGTCAGTACTATTGATAGTAGGCCATACACATTGATTAAGAACTGCCGAATGTAGAGGGGGTCAAAGTTGGACATTTTGGTCATAAAGGGTTTTGTTTTGTATTACATATATACATATTTTTAATTGTAAAAATACGTATGCATGTAATACAAAAAAACACAATTTGTGTTCGAAAAATTAAAAAATATGCAAAATATGCTATAAATATGCAAAATATATGCAATTTAAAGCAATGTATGCAATTTATGCATTTATAACAAAATATGCAAAAATATGCAACAACAAATCGATGCCATTTTATTGCAAATTCATTTGCATACAAATCCTTGCCCTGATCATTACATATCATATAAAAAGTATAGGTTTTTCCCAAATGTAAAACGAGACCGTCGAACACACTTAAAGTGAGTTAAAAAGGTCAAATTAAAACTAATTTTTATTTTGGAAATATGCGTTAGAAATACAAAAGAAATAAGATAGTATAATCGGGCATAGGCGACCGATATACATGCATAAGTAATTTATTGATAAAAAAACAAAATTATGGGAACTAGTGTTAAATATGGGCAGATCCTTATTAAATTTTCTGGTGGGATTAACGTTTATATAACACTTAAAATTTAAATAGTGAATTTTAATTTAACAAGTTACACACTGTAGTATGTAACGCGTCTGCCGCGAAAAGGAAAACTCTCGGGGGAGTTTTCCAGATTTTTCCTACCGAGCGCGTCCCCGGGTGGCGGATAGGGGGTGGTGATGGACCATCTGTCCTCTCCCAGCTTTAATTTCACTTAAGCTGAGGGAGGGCAGATTGTCCACCACCTGGGAATATTATATTCCCCGCGGACCAAAAAACTGAAAAAAAAACAAATATGGAAAATAAAAATAAAAAGATAAAAGTTACGGTGCAGGGCCTAAATAACCCAGTACCGGCGGCAAGTGTTGATCTACTCGCGAGTCACGTGTCGTCGTCATCCTGCAATCGTGAGCAGAATACTACTACGGAGGTGGGTACCTTGGCCTCCGTGGCGGACAATGCGTCAAGTGTACAGCATGCCGCTGGCAAAAATATAGTGGTGAAAGAGAAGGATGTACTCGGAGAGAGCTCTAAGCTACCTCAGCCTTTAAATATAGGTGAGGGTTCCGACTCTGAATCCTCAGATGATAATAATAATAATACCATTATAGAAAATCCCAAAAAGGATGAAGTAGAGCAAATGGTGAAAGAGGTGAGTGATAGCATAGCTAAATTACCTATTACTAAGAAAAGACTTTCTGGAGCACAGAGGAGGAAGTTGAAAAAGATGCTTCAGGAAATCATAGTTAGTCAATCCCACGACACTCCAAAGGAAAAATCGGACTCTCTCACAAGATCTGAGGCAAAAAGGATCAGGTCTCAAGAGGAGTTGACAACTGAGAATAAACCTAAGAAGAAAAAGAGCTCCCCGTCTTCTAATACACAGTCGAAGCCAAGCCATACTTCACTCAAAGGAATCTCAAGTGAGAATCCTGCGAGTAAGGGTGACAACGCCAAGCCAGATATTCCGAAGACGAACACGTCGGCGAAATCAACCTCGAAGGTAAGGGAATCTCAAAAGAAGCCCCGAAAAACGAGGAAGGAGAAGCTAGACGGAGGAAAAGGAAAAGAGCCGCCATCTTACGCCAAAGTTGCCAGAAGTAGGCACCGGGACGATCTCTGCTATGCAGTTTACGATGCCGGTAATCCGACAGGCAAAATTCCAATAGACCAACAGAGTAAAATAGAAGACCTGGTCAACAATAAGATAGTGGACCATGCAATCGCTTCAAAGGGCAAACAACCAATAGAGAGCGAGAGCTGCGAGTTCAGCATGGGCGTGATGTTGATGAGGTTGGCATCTCACCAATGTGTTAGCACCCTAAAGAACTTGGTGGAAAGTATCCCTCCTCCCTGGGACGGCGCTAGGCTGGGACTGGCAAAGAAGAGCGAGCTTCCGGTGCTCCTAAAGTCCACTGTCTACATAAAAGGATGGGGCAGTAAACTGGCTAATGAACGTATACTGGAAATTCTTGGAGGTCAAAATGCTGAGCTGGCCGTGGAAAAATGGGATGTCTTTTACAGGAAAGAAGAACCTGAGGGAACTTTATTTGTAATAGGTATCGACCAGAAATCCATGGCTAGTCTTGCCAAGAATAAAGGTAGGGCTTACTTCGCCTCTAAATCTGTCATATTCAAAATTGGGAAGGTGCCGATTGGAAGGGCTGTTACAACAAGCCTCGAAAAGGATACTAAAAAACCTAAGACCACAGCATCAGTATCCACTACTGATAACGTTGAGGAGTCAAATCCTAAAATCGAGGAATTTACCATTAACTCGCCAGAAGAAAGTGTAATTGCCCTTTCCAAAATTGGGAAGGCGCCGATTGAAAGGGCTGTCAAAACCGGCCCCGACAAGGACACTAAAACACCTAAGACAGTACCCAAAGCATCATTAGCAAGTACTAGCAATGTTGAGGAGTCAAATCCTAAAAGCGAGGAGGAAATCACTCACCCGCCAGTGGACAGAACAGCAATGCTCTCCAGAATTGGGAATGTGTCTATTAAAAATACTGCTATTCCTATGCCTGCTAAGGACACCGCAGTGCCATCAACAGTACTCACTGCATTAATAGCCACTTCAGGCTATCCGGAGGAGTCAAATCCAAAGAGCGAGGAGGTGACCACCAACTCGCTGGAAGACAGTTTAATGGATGACCATGATTGACGTTATCCAAATAAACCTCCATCGGAGCGAGACAGCTACCAACGCTCTGATGGCTAAAATCAACACAGGTAAAATACATATAGCTTTAATCCAGGAACCTTGGACGATTCGCAACAAGGTTTCTGGATTAAATCACGTAAATTTCCAACTTTTCTACGCTGATACAGGATCTCGCCCGAGAACATGTATCTTATGTCACAAGAACTTATGTTTTCTCCTCTCAACAGGATTATCAACATCGGATGCAACTGTGCTGAAGCAAGGTCGTGGCAACATATTCCTTGCATCTATTTACCTGCCTTTCGATTCTCCGACACTACCACCAACGTCGGATCTGATGAAACTGGTTGAAGAGGCACAAAGGAAAAATAAGAAAATTGTAATAGGTTGTGATGCCAACTCGCATCATGTAGCTTGGGGTAGTACAAACACCAATCGCAGGAAACAAGCCCTCATGGATTTCTTTAATACTAAAGACTTGATAACATTGAACTTAGGTAATAAAGCTACCTTCGTCAATAGAATCAGAGAAGAGGTATTAGATATAACTATATGTTCAGAAGAGCTTATAAACGAAATTCAGGATTGGAGAGTTTCGGACGAGCACTCCTTTTCTGATCATCGGTACATAAGAATCAAAATACTAAGGCCACCACCAAAGCCGATAAAGTTTCGGAATAAGTCTAAAACTAATTGGACAATGTTCGGGACCTTACTAAAGAGGATATAGATGCCAAAGTGGAAACGTTCACAAGTGCCCTGGTTGAATCGTTCGAGGACAGCTGCCCTCTGCGAGAGCGGAGATCTGCCCAGGAAAAACCCTGGGTAACTGGGGAGATCCGGAACCTTGGGAAGACTCTTCGCAAACTATTTAACCGGGCACGGCGTAAAAAGACCGCAGTATACTGGGATGAGTATCGTAATAAACTTGGTGAATATAAGAAAATCGTTCGAAAAGCCAAACGAGACTCCTGGAAACTTTTCTGTGAACAGGTAGATAGCGTAAATGACGTATCGAAGATAAAAAAATTCCTATCCAACCGGAATCTATGATCGATGACACGGGCAGGAGGCTTGAGGATATGGAGGAGACAATAAAACTCCTAATGGATTCTCATTTCCCACCCGGTATATCGAATAACATAGATGAACCGATATTGGAGGAAGGGGAGGGTAACACGGAAATAGTTATTACAACTGACATGGTTAAAGGGGCAATCAAGAGCTTTGCTCCCTATAAAGCTGCAGGGCCGGATGGAATTTTCCCGGCACTTTTGCAGATGGAGGCGGGACTGGTTTCCGTACATCTGTCACAGATATTCACTGCATGCTTAAAATTGGCATATACCCCAGTTAAATGGCAGGATGCAAGGGTAATATTTATACCCAAACCAGGGAAACCTAGCTATGCGACACCTAAGTCCTATCGACCGATAAGTCTTACGTCCTTCCTACTTAAAGCCTTGGAACGGATAGTCGATAGCATGGTTAAAAGCAGCATACCATACAATGACCTTAAATATAAGCAGCATGCTTATGTAAAGGGACGATCGATGGAAACCGCTTTAAATGAAGTTGTCCACTACATAGGTGAATCTTTCGATAGCAAACTGTATACACTGGCAGTATGCATTGACATCGAAGGCGCTTTCAATAACGTGCACACTGATACCCTTATCCAATCCCTAGACCAGTTTTATGTTGACCGGGTGCTCCGTAACTGGATCAACTACATGCTAAGGAACAGATGGATAAGCTGCGAGATGTACGATATAACTATCAGGAAAAAGGTATTTCGCGGTATACCACAGGGTGGCATTTTGTCACCTTTACTCTGGGTCACCAAGATTAATAGCCTCCTAAGGACCCTAACCGAGAAAGGACTTAGACCTGTCTGCTATGCAGACGATGTCGTAATACTTTTAAAGGGAAAGGATCCAAATTACTTGTGTAGAAGAGCTGAGGAGGCTCTGAATACGGCCTTGAGCTGGGCTCAACCGAGAGGCCTCAATGTTAACCCGGCGAAGACGGAAATCTGTCTTTTCACAAGAAAGACAAAAATTTCTACATATACTGAACCTTGCTTCTTGGGCAAGAAGATACCGGTGACAGACAAAGTTAAGTACTTAGGTGTAATACTTGACCGGAAATTAAAATGGAGACACCACATAGAGGATAGGATCAACAAGGCACATCGGTGCTGGGCGATATGTAGGAGAACCATAGGCATGAAATGGGGTCTTAGTCGTACTATGACAAATTGGCTTTATAAAAGTGTAATTAGACCAATTCTAGCTTACGCTTCAATAATCTGGTGGACTGCTTTGGACAAAAAGTGTAATATCAAACTACTACAGGGAGTTCAGCGTACATGCTGCTTGGGTATAAGTGGTGCCATGTGTACTACTTCGACCAAGGCTCTGGAAACGTTGCTAGATATTCCACCCATTGAAACATATATAAGATATGAGGCGGCGCTTACAGCCGAACGGCTCTTTACTTTAGGCGAACTGGCCAAAAACGGTTATAGGACACGTCATCAATGTATACTGGACACATTGGAAGGTTATACACATTCATCGGACGTGCCTGATCGCATACCAGACACAGAATATGTCGGAAACTTTGAAACGCTAATCCCAGATAGAATGTCTTGGTCAAGCGGAACATTAGAGCAAATACCAGTAGGAATCCGTTGCTACACGGATGGCTCTAAATTAGGGGACAAAGTGGGTCTGGGGTTCTATATTGAAGACCCAGAAACAGAAATATACCACCGTTTACCTAATCATAACACAAGCTTCCAGGCAGAAGTACGAGCAATAACGGAATGTGTAAATTGGATTAGAATAAATATGGCGCCCACAGGGCTTAATATATTTACCGACAGCCAGAAGGCAATTTGTGCGATATCAGGTGATAGAATTAAATCTAAGACCGTATTGGATTGTAAGAAAGCTTTAACTGAATACTCTCCCAGAGGTAAGGTTCACATCATATGGGTACCAGGCCATTCGGGAGTAATCGGCAACGAAAGGGCGAATGTAATAGCTTTAAAGGGAAGGGAGCTCGATGTAGTTAACCTGACAAACGCAAAACCATTCGACGCAACAAAAGCTGAATTAAAAATATGGATGAGAGAATCCCATAAGGCCTCTTGGAATAATGAAACGGTGGGTAGAACCACAAAGATTCTATGGGGTGACCCTGATGAGAAATCTTCTCAAAATGAGCAAGTCTGAGGTTAGTATGATGGTACGTATTCTCAGTGGACACACAGGATTACGAGCACATCTATACTAAATTGGACGTGCGAATTCAGACGAATGTAGAGCATGTGGAGAGGACAGTGAAACTCTGGAGCACTTTCTTTGCCATTGTCAGGCATTCGTCGAAGTTAGATTCAAGTATCTTGGAAGTGATGTTATTCCGGAAATAACATTCTTAACCAACACCGATTGGAAGATTCTTAGGAATTACGTCCAGGAAACTGAGTTTCTGAACATGGAAAAATAATACATTCAGTGAACAATTTTTTTTTTTTTTTCTTGAATTGGAGCGCACAACAGGCCCGATAGTGGCCTAGGTGTATTTCTTCGGATTTGATGTAGTATACATCCTCCTATCAACCTAACCTAACCTCCAACTTTTGACGCGTCTGCAGTTGATCAGGGTTGTATTTTCTTTTGTATAGAATAAGAATAAAATAAAATAAATTTCATCTATAATGAAAGAATATATTAAAAAAATAAACAAAAAACTTAAAATTTTGATTTTTAAAACAGAAATAATCATCAATCAAAAACATTAAAAGACAAATCAAAATGAAGCGTGGTGTGTAACTTGCAGCTTGTAAAGCGCGAAAAGTTTGAAAAGCGTAAAACGCGTTGCGATTAAAAAAAATATTGGGATCATTGTTACAAGTTATAGATCTGTAGAAATACTATAGTATACTTAACAAAATTATGAAATTTAAAGCGTTATTTAGTGGTCCGCTATCAGGACTGTTGTGCGCTCCTTTTAATGGAAAAGTTTTGTTGGTAAAAAAAACCTTATATTGTATTCACTGAATGTATTATCTGATGTTCAAAAACTCAGTTCCCTGGACGTAATTCCTAAGAATTTTTCAATCAGTGTTCGTGAGGGGTGTTGTATCTGGAATAATATCACTCCCAAGATGTTTGAATTTAATTACGGGGAAAGCCTGACAATGGTTCTCTCTACATTCATCTGAATCCGTACTTCCAATTTTTTAATAGCTGTGTCCGTAATAGTGTGTGTCCACTTAGAATATGTTCCATCATAGTAACCTCAGATTTGCTGATTTTGAGAAGGCTTTTCGTCCTGCTCTCGTTAGGGTCACCCCATAGGATCTTTGAGGTTTTACCTACCGTCTCATTTTTCCAAGAGGCTTTATGGAATTCTCTTCCCATATTTTATATTCTTTAGTACAAAAAAATAATGAAACTAAAAATCAAACAAAACTTTTTGCTTCTTCAAAAGTGCGAAAGATAGAACGGCGTTTATATGTTGTCTTGGTAAACTTTCTCATGGAAAAGCGTATATTTAATATCTATGAAAATTGCTTTTATCGTGATGTACCACGTTATATTTGTTTTTGTATGGACTATATTTTCAAGACACAATCTAAAACTAATATTAAAAATAATCCAAAAGCAGCTTTTCAGTGGTATATAAAAAGGCATAAAATTCCCCAAAAATATTCAATTTGTAATGTTTTATCTGTTTACTCCACCAAGATTTTAAAACCTTCAGACTATATACAATTGCATATTGTTGTTAACTTAAAAAGTGATTAGCAACAATATTTCAATGATTTATACTTTTAAGTCTTAATGTCTAAAGTTTAATGCTAATAAGCATGATAAAGTAATAATTTTTACTATGTTTTCCCGTTAAATATGATATATAATCAGTGATCTTAATTTATTTCATCATAGATAAACTTTATCATTCATGGAATTTAATTTGGTGATATTAAAAAATAAAACGAATAAGAAAGTATTATTATATTTGTTGTTTAATAGAAGTTACTTCCTTACTTTTAATTATTTGTTTATTTAAACTAAAAACAAGATTAAAATGTCTACATTTATTTAAGATTGTTGTTATTGTAATAACTATTTATGAAATTAAATGTGTAGTTAAAAAAAAAACACTTCAAACTTTTACATTTGAAGTGTCATTAAGCCGTTAATCGATAGTCAAGTGTTGGAATTTTTTACTCGATTTTTTACAAAAGCCTTCAATGTTTGTTTTATTTATAAGTAATTAATTATTTTATACAAAGAAAATGAGAAAACTAGAACTGTTGCGCTTTAAAACAACAGATGTAAAGAATCTGTAATACGAATTTGTTTAAGTATTTTCTTTGTACTGATATTTCTATTTTTATTCATTACTATTTATGAGAATTATTGTTATTATTTTGTACTTTCATTAAATGTTTATTTAATTATTATTAAAATGTGTGGAAGCAATGTTCAAGCTGAAGTTATGCTCAGCACGATCAAAAAAGATTGCAGTATATTGCTTTTGACATTTCGGTAGTAACACAAGGAAATATTGGTCGTAGTTCCATAAAAGTTTTTACTATATATGAACATACATATGTACATATGTATATTCTGGGTCTTATAAGATTCTAAGACGATTGACGTTGGTGGGTGGGTTGGAGTTCTAGTCTGTTAGACCGGAGGTCGTGGGTTCGATTTCCGCCAAAGGTATAGGAGTGCACAACATGCCTGGTGGAGGCCTAGGTGTATTTATTCGGATTCTTTTTAACCTAACTAACTAACTAAGTAACTAACTAACTAACTAACTAACTAACTAACTAACTAACTACCGAACGAACGAACCTAACGAACTTGAACGAACGAACGTAACTAGCCGAACGAACTAACGAACGAACTAACGAACGAACGTAACTAACGAACGAACGAACGAACTAACGAACGAACTACCTAACGAACGAACGACAACGAACTAACTAACTAAACTAACTAAACTAACTAACTAAACTAACTAAACTAACTAACTAACTAACTAACGAAACTAACTAACAACTAACGACTAACTAACGAACTAACTAACTAACGACTGACCTACGAACGAAGTAAACGAACTAACTAACTAACTAACTAAGTAACTAACTAACTAAAGAACTAACTAACGGAACTAAACTACTAACTACGAACGAACTAAACGAACTAACTAACGTAACAACCTACTAGAACGAACGAACTATAACTAACGAACGAACGAACGAACGAACGTAACTAACGAACGAACTAACTAACTAACTAACTAACGAGCTAACTAACGAAGCTATTTAACTATACTAACTATTTAACTAACTAAACTATTTAACTAACTAACTAATAACTAACTAACTAACTAACTACGGCAGTAAAACATCAAAATATTGATCATAGGTCCATACAAGTTTTTACTATATAACAAACATATATTCTAGATTATACTAGATTCTAAGACGATTGACGTTGGTGGGTGGGTTAGTTCTAGTCTGCTACACTAGTTGTTTAAATACTAATTTACAATTAACACTTTTAAAAAACTGCTATACATATTTATAAACAAAATAATGCAAAATTTTATTCCTTAAAATAATTGTCACTTGTATTTTTACAGCTAAACATTTTTTATGAACTAGTTAGCGCAAAGTAGGTTACTAGAAATACTGTTAGTTTCGAACAACGAACCTAATAGATTTTTTATTTGACTTTTCTCATATGCATAAATAAACCAGTTTTAAAGAATTGTTATGACTATTTTGCTATTTGAATAACTTAAAAATATTTATACGACTAAATATACGATTAATAAAAGAGAATTATTAATAAATTATTTGATTCGAATATGTATGCATTTAAAATATTGAAGAAAATTATGTACTTACCAAAACATTAATGCTGATAATGGATTTGCGGTCTCCCGCGGATTTTCCGGTAATTCATCCGCTTTAAAAGACTGCATTTTGGCAGTTTATTTGACAGTTAAACTCGGTATTCGTTATAAAATTTTTATGATTTTTGTTTTTCCTCACTTTTTGCAAAAAAAAAAAAATCAAACAACAACAAACTGCAAAAACACGTGGTTAAGGGAGAGAGAAAGAGAGAGAGAAAAAAAAAAACAAATGGAAAATTAGATAAAATTGGCACTATGTCTTGGAGTGACTAGACAAAAAATATACATAAACATTTTTTAAAAACAATAATTGTAGTCACAAAACATTTTTCTGATTCATTAATTGTTCGAGCATAGCGATTAATCGTGCTAATATTTTTTTAACATTTTTATTATAATTATATTTTTCATTTATTTTTTTTTTTTTTTGTTTTATATTATTTTTTTTTTTAATTGTGGAATAAAATAAATTTTTATAGTTTTATTACGATTGTGTTTTATTACTTATAGTTTATAACAGTTACCAGATTTTGTTTTCAAAATTTTATGGAACTCAGTAACAATCCTAAAAGTTTGACTTTTGAAATATATTGTATGTTCTAAAATGAGACAGACCGATAAAATGATAAATAAAATCCAACTGAGGCTTAAACTATACTAAACCCGAATCTAACCTCAAAATGTCTCTATCACTTCAGGTTTTTAAGATCTCTTGGACTTAAGTTTGAAAAAAAATAATGTTCGTTTTACTATTCAATAGTAATTTTCTAACTTTTGGACATTATAAGATCTATTTCACAAAGGAAATAAGCGACTTAGGGTTCAAAATTTAATGTTAATGAAGGTAAATATTATACAATTCGAATATAAAACCGATGTTCAAAATCTTGAGGCAACCAACGAAAGCAAATATATTTTAACGTCTAACGTCATACAAATTTCATTTATTTATTTGCTTAATATAGCAGTTTTCGTGTCTAAATATTTTTCAAGTAGTTTGATAAGTACTTTTATACTAGTCCTCTTTTATAAACCACAAAAATAATAAATAATTATTTTTATTCTATTATTTATTATTAATTTTTTATATTTAACAAAATTGTTACGGTTAAACGGTGTTGGGCATGAATGAAAAACAAATTAAATGAAATTATCATTGATTAATTATACAAGTAGTGGAAATGAGTAAATACCTTTGTACATATTCTATATGAAAAAGTTCATTGTCAAGCGTTTTATCGGTGGAAAGATAAGAATGAAAGAGGATTATTATGTAAAAAGAAAAATATTGTGTTTGGTTTTATCCCAACTGTATAACTTTGAAGAAATGACATCGATATTTAATCGAATTTATACAGTGATGGACAAAAATGTAAGTACTGACCGGTATTGAATAGATTATTTATTAATTTAATAGATGTCAACTTTTCAAAATACAAAGGCCAACAAATTTGAAACTAATTCGACTGATTTATGTATTTTTAGCAGCTAAAACCTAATCTGTTATCTGCATTTCTCTATCACCCATCATTTTCTGGAAAAATGGCTTCGAATATTTTGCTCATATATTACGGACATTTTATATAATTATAAAAATATATTTACGTTTAAGGGTTAATTTAGATTAATTTAGATCGCAGGTACCGCTAATATGTGAGAGATATCGACCTAATTTCTTTACTATTTTATTCCCTTCTTTATTGTAATTTGTAAAATTTGCTTAACAAAATTGCTAAAATTTTGAAACTAGAGTTTTGAAACTGCCATCTGAGGTGTTTCCAATTTATAACTAAGCCCCAAATCCATATTCAGTACACCATACAGAACTGGGATTAGTGCAAATTATTTAAAAAGTTTTTTCATCGTTGGCCCGTGTTATTTTTTTAAAGAATCTAAATACGGAATTAAGTTTACTTTCGATTAAAATGGAATTCTGCGACAGGCAAAACTTAAGCTATGTATACACGCTTGTTAGATCTTACAATGTTGTCAGTAAAATGTGCAGAAAATGTCTAATAACAGTGTCTACTTACAAATTTTGTCTTTCAACATTGTTAGTAATTATTTTTCTGACAACGTTGCAAAAGAAAAATTGTAAGTTCACACGATTGTTGGACATTTTCTGCACATTTTACTGACAACGTTGTAATATCTGACAACCGTGTATCAGAGCTTTTAGGAAGAATTGTCCCTAACATATGTATTTCAGTTTACTGTTATTCCTGTATTATAGTATATTATTAATGTTTCAAAGCGATTCTATATTTTCTTTTGCGATTCGAAAAAGTGCAAATTTTGTATGCATCTACTACAATGACATATTTACATATATTTGTTGTTCTTCTTAATAATTTTTTTGTGTTGTTATTTGTTTAAGGAGTTGACATTTAAATTTACACACTTTGGAATAAACTCGTAATAATGGAATCTGTTTATTAAACGAAATAAATTATCGTTTATCTTTTTCATGATATTTTTTTCCACATTAACACTCTCGCTCGCTCATACACATATGCATATAAACTTATTTGCAAAATTTATAATTGTTTATTAATAATAATGTTTTTTTGCTTCGTCATTTTTGCGTTAATTTCATTAATTTTTCATCTGTAATTTTCTATTTTTTTATTATTTTTTTATTGAATTCTTAATTTATGTGTGTAGTTAAAACATACACTTTTATTTACATAATTTATTGTAATGGATTTTTTACGCACAATTTGCAAAAAAAAAAAACGAAAAAAGTGTCACACTTAATAATTTGAAAATTCCATGTGACTTTTGTCAAACCGCTTTAACAACTAAACACTTGTAGTGTTAACTTGACTCTGTCTAATGTTCTGTTTTTACCAATTATTTTTTATTTTTAAAAACAATTCCAATGTACAGCAGAGACGATGGCGAGTGAACGTTGTCGGTTGATTTGGTCATTAAATCAGAAGTTCTCTCGTATGGGCCAAACTTGTTGGTGGTTCCCAATGAGTTTTATTAGTTTCATCCAAAAATTGAAACATACTCGTTCTAGTTGTGTGCCAAATTGATATCTCTTTTTTTTATGAATTTTTTCGGCATTTGTATTGGTGTGAGTATTTCTCTTATCTGAGATTTTTAATTATGACGCCAAAATGTACATGATCATAAAAAACCAACACAAAATTGCTGTTTGGTGCACGAGTACGCGTTTGTAGTATGTAGTAAGTGCTGAGCATTCCTAATAGAGTAGAGTGTTAGCGTTATATTTTTAATTATTGCTCAATTTACACTCTTTTATATTAGACTAGCTATACCCAGTGTGCTTCGCTACCCTTATCGTAATGAAATAAAATAAATATTATTGTAAATGTATATATATCTGCAATATCAAAAAGTCCCCTATTTAAATTTATGTTTATATATTCAATATTTTAGAAAACTCAAAAAGTACCAATGAAGTACGAAAAAGTAACAAAAGACCTCTTTTATTTAATTTCATGTTCCTAAGTTCAATATTATAGAAAATTAAAAAAGTACCAGTTGAAGAACGAAAAATTACCAAAGGGTCCCCTTTTATAGATTCTCATTAACTCCGGGCTCCACATGGTTAATTTCATGTTATAAAAAACACAAAAAGTACCTTTTGAAGAACGAAAAATTACCAAAAAGTCCTCTTTTATATGTTCTCACTTACTCCGGGCTCTACGTACTTAATTTCATGTTTCTAGCTTCAATATTATAGAAAATTCAAAAAGTACCTTTTGAAGAACGAAAAAGTGCCGAAAAGTCCCCTTTTATAGGTTATCACTTAATCTTGGCTGCACTTGCTTAATTTCATGTTTCTAGGTTCAATATTATAGAAAATTCAAAAAGTACCTTTTGAAGAACGAAAAAGTACCAAAAAGTCCCCTCTTATAGATTATCATTTACTCCAGGCTCTATATGCTTAATTTCATGCTTCTAGGATCAATATTATAGAAAATTCAAAAAGTACCTTTTGAAGAACGAAAAAGTACCAAAAAGTCCCCTTTTATAGATTCTCATTTACTCCAGGCTCTACATGCTTAATTTCATGCTTCTAGGATCAATATTATAGAAAATTCAAAAAGTACCTTTTGAAGAACGAAAAAGTACCAAAAAGTCCACTTTTATAGGTCCTCACTTAATTCGGGCTCTACATGTTTAATTTCATGTTTCTAGGTTCAATATTATAGAAAATTCAAAAAGTACCAGTCGAAGGACGAAAAAGTACCAAAAAGTCCCCTTTTATAGTTTCTCACTTAATCCAGGCTCTACATGCATACTTTCATGTTTCTATTTTCAATATTATAGAAAATTCATAAAGTACCTTTTGAAGAACGCAAAAGTACTAAAAAGTCCCCTTTTATAGATTCTCATTAACTAAGGCCTCCACATGCTTAATTTCATGTTTCTAGGTTAAATTTTATAGAAAACTCAAAAAGTACCAGTCGAAAGACGAAAAAGTACCAAAAAGTCCCCTTTTATAGATTCTCATTTACTAAGGGCTCTACATGCTTAATTTCATGTTTCTAGGTTAAATTTTATAGAAAACTCAAAAAGTACCAGTCGAAGGACGAAAAAGTACCAAAAAGTCCCCTTTTATAGATTCTCATTTACCAACGGCTCTACATGCTTAATTTCATGTTTCTAGGTTAAATTTTATAGAAAACTCAAAAAGTACCAGTCGAAGGACGAAAAAGTACCAAAAAGTCCCCTATTATAGATTCTCATTTACTCTGGGCTCTACATGCTTAATTTCATGTTTCTAGGTTAAATTTTATAGAAAACTCAAAAAGTACCAGTCGAAGGACGAAAAAGTACCAAAAAGTCCCCTTTTATAGATTCTCATTTACCAACGGCTCTACATGCTTAAATTCATGTTTCTAGGTTAAATTTTATAGAAAACTCAAAAAGTACCAGTCGAAAGACGAAAAAGTTCCAAAAAGTCCCCTTTTATAGGTTCTCATTTACTCCGGGCTCTACATGCTTAATTTCATGTTTCTAGGTTAAATTTTATAGAAAACTCAAAAAGTATCAGTCGAAAGACGAAAAAGTACCAAAAAGTCCACTTTTATAGATTCTCATTTACTAAGGGCTCTACATGCTTAATTTCATGTTTCTAGGGTAAATTTTATAGAAAACTCAAAAAGTACCAGTCGAAGGACGAAAAAGTACCAAAAAGTCCCCTTTTATAGATTCTCATTTACTAAGGGCTCTACATGCTTAATTTCATGTTTCTAGGTTAAATTTTATAGAAAACTCAAAAAGTACCAGTCGAAAGACGAAAAAGTACCAAATAGTCTCCTTTTATAGATTCTCATTTACTAAGGGCTCTAAATGCTTAATTTTATGTTTCTAGGTTAAATTTTATAGTAAACTCAAAAAGTACCAGTCGAAGGACGAAAAATTACCAAAAAGTCCGCTTTTATAGATTCTCAATAACTAAGGCCTCCGCATGCTTAATTTCATGTTTCTAGGTTAAATTTTATAGAAAACTCAAAAAGTACCAGTCGAAGGACGAAAAAGTACCAAAAAGTCCCCTTATATAGATTCTCATTTACTCCGGTCTCTACATGTTTAATTTCATGTTTCTAGGTTCAATATTATAGAAAATTCAAAAAGTACCTTTTGAAGAACGAAAAAGTACCAAAAAGTCCCATTTTATAGATTCTCATTTACTCCGAGCTCTACATGCTTAATTTCATGTTTCTAGCTTTAATTTTAAAGAAAACTCAAAAAAGTACCTGTGTAGAACGAAAAAGTAGCGAAAAGTCCCTTTATTATTAATTTCATGTTTCTATTTCAATATCATAGAAAACTCAAAAAGGACCAGTTGGAGAATGAAAAGTACCAAAAAATATCACTTGATACCGGGGTTCCAAGTAACACCCCATTAGGATATTTAGTGTTTCTAAATTTAAAAATTTTATCTAAATTGGATCATTGTGGTTGAATAAAATCTAATTTCCCGTTTTTACCCCTTTTGGTACTTTTTTCCTCCCCATTAACGAAATAAAAATTCTATTCCAAAAAGTTGCAACATCGTAGTGGGAGCCTGTTATTATGTATTCATATGTATAAGTTAATAAACCAAAAACAATGTTTTATGAAAAAAGTACCAAAAATAGGTACAATTTTAACCCCTTAAACGTCCGAATATCCAAAAAGTACTAAATTCATATTTTTATTTTTTCGTTAAGTTATGAAGGAGTCAAAAATATTTTTTGAATGTGCACTGGTTTAAAAGATACATGGGGTGCGAAAAAAGTACCAAAATACAGTTTTTACCCGTTTATTCCCTAAAGGGGCCGAATTTTAAAAAAGTACCAGACACCTGTCCGTTTATTTTTTAAATGAACGGCGATAAGCTTTAAACTGTTTTTGTATCTTTTCTAGTTTAGGAGATATAAGGTTACCGAATTTTCCCGCTTTTACCCTTTTTTACCCCCTAAACATTCGAATTTCCAAAAATCCCGTCTTAGTGGATCTATTTGGCGGGAGACCAACCTCCTGTCCCAATTTCAGCTCTTTAGCTTCAACCGTTTAGGCTGTGCGATGATGAATCAGTCAGTGAATCAGTCAGTCAGTCAGTCAGTAACGTTAGAATTTTATATATATAGATTATTAGATAGCTAAAGAGTTTTTTAGCTGAAACCCCACTTGGAATACGCCCACAGATATGTAAACAGAATTTATAGAGTGGATAGTGTAAAATGTTACATCCAAAGAAGACGAATTTACTGTAGCACTTACAGATATTTAAAATATCAAGTTTGTAACACATGCAAATACCGTCAAATATCATTAGCCAATCCTCTCACTTAATTTTTGGTAATTCATCTTTTTGACGAAACCTATTGAAAATGTTTAAGATCGGTCCTGAATTTAAGCTGTTCCCATACAAATATACCTCGGAATATCTTTTTAAGGATATACATTTGTTTATTGTGCAGTAATTGTAAAAAAATTAGTAAGAATAAGTTTTAAATTTGTCCAGTAGATAGAGTCATAGTTTTGAATTTAAGCTTCAAGAAATGTTCAAGAAGATGTACATTAGGGTGGACCAATTTTTGGAGGATACATCTCAAACGATGCGTTTTCGAAATGGGTCTCAAAAATTCCGTAATTTTGAGCTTATCGCGGGAAAAATAATTACAATTTTTGTTAGTGTATTTCTGGATCGCAAAACGGCTTTTAGTGTATTATAAAACGCATCGATTGAGAGGTATTCCTACATGAAATTCTTAAAAAGGCTATTCGTCGGGACACTCTAATGTACATTATGGTATAACTATTTTGCAATTGTTTCAAATATTAAAAATACCATAGCAACTCCTGTAGAGCGTGAACAGATGTTACGGAATATGTTAATTTTTTTACGCGATCGTGAAAAAGTGCCCGCACTAAACGTGATAAAGTTTTGTATCTTTTTAAATGAGCAAAATTAATATTTTGCATAACAATTTAGCAAATTTTTAACATTATCTTACAGAGAGTATTGTTCTTTACAACAATGTTATGACATATGAAAATTATTAAAATAACATTTTATGAAAATTATTAAAATAACTTTTTATGAAAATTATTAAAATAACTTTTATAAAAATAACGAATAAAAGCATTTCAGAAATTGCTTTTGGTGGGGAAACTTTTTCACCAAATTGACCTTAAACCAAGTATGAGTGTTATAATCGGCCATGCCGAATCTTATATACCCACCAACAAATTATAGCCGAAAAAGAATGCTTCCTTATAAATAAACTTTGATATTTACGAAGCAATGCTTTTGTTATTATCGAAAAAATTTTCTAATTTATTAGATCTATGTTGAATTTTATCATCATATATCGATATTAATATGAACATTAGAGTAATATTTGGAAGAGGGCCTTTATTGAGGGCTTAAGTATGGACCGTGCTCTTCCCAATTAAAAGAAATTTAAAGAAACAAATCGTTTTTTTCCAATTTTTGTAATTATAAACTGTTTTTTTTTGTAAAAGGGAGAGTAGAGTCAATTATGGACCTATCCTCATCGGTTTATAAAATAATTATTTGTTTCGAATTTCATCGCATATCTTTAATACAGTTATGAGGTTTAAAGTAACTTTCTGAAGGAAACCGATAATGGGGGTTGGATCAGTTATCGAACGATTCTCATTAAATTCAGTCGAAAAATTTCATTTCCTATATACATAACTACCGTAATTTGTATGAACTTTTGAGCCATTATTGAGGGGGTAGGATCAGTTATCGATCCATCTTCATTAAAGTCGGTAGAAAGATTTTGGTTTCCATAAAACTTGTTTATGTAGAATTTCATAAATCTATTGGTATTTTTATGACAGTAATGAGCGTTAAAGTAATTTTCTGAAGGGGTTCTTATATGGGGGGTAGGGTCAATTATGGACCGATCATCCTAAAATTTTCTAGAACGATTTTTGTTCATTCAAATATTGTTCATGTCGAATTTCATCGTTGTACTCGCTATTTTATGCCAGTAATAAGCGTTAAAATCATTTTCTGAAGGGAGCGTTAAAATCATTTATATGGATGGTAGGGTCAATTATGGACTGATCCTCATAAAATTTGATAGAGTTTTTGGCTCGCACAAAACTTTTAAAAGTCGAATTTCACTGCTGTACTCGCTAAAGTCATTTTCTAAAGTGGACCTTATATGGGGGGTAGGGTCATTTATGGACTGATCCTCATACAATTTGTTAGAGAGATTTTGACTTATATGAAACTTATTTATGTCGAATTTCATCGCTATACTAGTACTTGTATGGAGGCTATCCGAAAACGGGGACCAAAATTGTCCATTTTCAATTCAAAACAAACCTTACTCTACGGAATATTTGTGGAAAATTGAAACCATCTGCCTCTTTCCGTTCGACCTCTATCGTGCTTTCACAGACAGACGGACGGACATGGCTAGATCGTCTCAGAATTTAATAAGGACCCAGAATATACATATATACTTTTGTGGATCTATGGCCAATATTTCGATGTGTTACAAACGGAATGAAAAAATCAATATACCCCCTATAATTTTTGATAGGTTGTTACAACCGCCTTCTATATTCTAGTGAAAGAAGTAGAGAATTATTTAATTCAGGAGTTATTAACTAAAACGTAATATACTAATTAATGTGAACAAGAATTGCTTCTAACTTTAGTGCATGTTGCATTTTGGATTCCCTTAAAAAAGTATCCTCTATAGCCGCTGACTATGCTGATTGCATTGATCTTTTCATTTTATCGAAATATTGACAGCAACAGCAAATTTTGTTATGCTACCGTGTAAATGGTTGCTATCAAAATAATCGTTTTCATATAAAAGTATGTTATTGACACATTGCTGTCTGTTGCCTGCTGTTGTCTATGCGTTTAATGAATTGAACAACAAAAATTAATAGTAAGTATACGTCACCTGGAGGAAAGTAACAAAGTGTAACAAAGTAAGGAAATTTTACAATAAGATGTTAAATATTCCTAGTTTAATTTTACATTTTAGATAGACACGATGTATTATATATAAATGGATAGATATTTGAGGAATTTTACAGTTACATACATAGATTTTTTCATTGAAAATGCTAAAATTAAAAGTAAATGAAATTTGCTCTCTTTTTATAAAAGTGGGACTTTTTATAAAAGTGGACTACGGAAATTCTTTAAATTTTCTATAAAAACTAGTTTTTTAATAGCCTTAGTCCCTTCGGTATCAACTATTTAAAACCTTTTTTTCACTTAAGAAAACGGACCAAAAAACTGTGAACAAGTTGGAGAGTTAGCACGTTCCGTTTTTTATTTTTCTCTGGATAATATTTCTTAATTTGTTCCCGAAGTACAGGTAATATTTTCGAATATATGTACTTTGATATAATTTGGCTTAAGCATTTTTTGGAACGTTACGGACAAAGTGTATTAAATTTGTTAATTGTCGGTGCAAGATTTCTCAAAGACCATAAACAAGTGGCTCCCAGAACACATTTTCTGCAGTCATAAATATATTGATTTGGCAGTAACACAGATGAAATATACATAGTAAAGTAACAGATATCGGTCCATATTTGCAGAAAATTATTTTAACGCTTATAATAAAAATATCAGCACGAAAACATGACCAACTTACACATTTTATGATACCATCCATATATAGCATTAATACTCATAGATTGCTTTAAATCGATGAAATCTGACGTAAACATGAACATGTTCTATGCTAAACAAAATCTGTCTACGAAGTTTCACAAGGGGCTATTATTGAACCTATTTCCCATATAATCCCTGTTACAGAAAATAATATTATTGTCAATAAATCGAGAAATTTCTACAAAATGACTTATAATAAAAGACCGCCTCGAATCCTGTACAGTTAGATCCAAAGGTTTAAATTTATATACAGAATTATAGAAAATCACTTTTAAAAATTCAGTTTTTTTGCCAGTAGATTTTTTTAATAAAATTTATAAAAAGATGGTGATTGAGTTACCCTTCTCAAAATGGTGAGTTACCGTTCTAAAAATATGTCATATGATGTTACCCATATTTTGGATTTTGTGTTCTCGGTTTGAGAGTTATACAGTTTATAAGAAAATATCCTAAGATCGATACAATTTACATGCTCATTTCAAAATTTTACCGAGCTTAAAAAAACTTTCTTTTGTTTTATGATGATTCCCAAAATACTTTAATTCTATCGATGGTCTTTTGGGACCTGTACCGGTAAATAAGTTTCTTCGGCTGTGTCGAATCTTAAATAAGGGTATTTATGTGTTTACAATTTTATTACAAAAAATTAAAAACTACCATTTGTAAAATGAAAAGGTATCAGAACGACGCTTTTTATAGATATTAATTTTATGTATGTTTATAGGTGTAATATTAAAAATTTTTCAAAAAGCAGCAAAAAATTCACTCATAGATTTTCATTACATCAGGATACCTGTATGTACCTATGATTGATTATATGTTTCTTCATTGAATATTGCATAAAAACCAAAAAGTACCAGTTAAAGAATGAAAAAGTAATAAACATGTTTTCCTACAGATTTTCATTCACTTAGGACTCTGAATGTTTAAATTTATGTTTCTAGGTTCAATATTATAGACAATTCAAAAAGTACCTTTTTAAGAAGGAAAAAGTACCAAAAGGTTCAATTTTATAGGTTCTCACTTACTCCGGTCTTTACATGCATAATTTCATGTTTTTAGATTCAATATTACGTATAATTCAAAATGTACCGTTTCAAGAACGAAAATGTATCAATAATTCCCATTTTATAAGTTCTCACTTATTCCGGACTTTACAGGCTTAATTTCGTGTTTATAGGTTCAATAGTATTGAAAATTCAAAAAATACCTTTTGAAGAATGAACAAGTATCAGTAATTCCCATTTTATAGGTTCTCACTTATTCCGGACTTTACAGGCTTAATTTCGTGTTTCTAGTTTCAATAGTATTGAAAATTCAAAAAATACCTTTTGAAGAAGGAGCAAGTACCAAAAAGTCCCATTATATAGATTCTCATTTACTCATGGCTGTACATACTTAATTTCATGTTTCTAAGCATTCGTAACTTGTTGTTCTTGCTTTGCTTTGTTTTTATATACAAACAGGAACCAGAACAAAATCCCGGAGATATCTGAGATCTTCAGAAAACTTACAGACGGATAGACAGACAAAGCTTAATCTACTCTTAAATGTGACCTTATTTTTGTGCAAGTTTTTATCTTGTTAAGAAACATTTTGTGTAGATTTGTCCTTAATTTTGTCTTTTTTGTTTCTTTTTTAAATTAATTACCACTTTTGGTATATAATAACCGTTGGTATATAATAACCGTTTGTTTTTTAACTTTTAAAATAACACCATAAAAATTTTTATTTAATTACATATGTAAATTATTTTAGAACACTTTAAAAAGTTATTATCAATAATTCCTCTGAATATTTTTGTTTACATATTAACCTGAATTTTTTCTTTTCTATTTTTATAAATAAATCTTTATTTTATTGTAACCACTGTGCAAACGTTAAATTCACCAATCGTTTCCGTTTGCCAATTTTCCGCTAAGTCAACTATTTCCGTTTATTTCCACAAGGGAAAGAAAAAACACAAGAAAACATTGACATAATAAAAATGAACGCAAAAGGAAATACAATATTTTTTTTTGGTATGAATGACAAAACATTCATATTGTTGTTATTGTTTTTGTTGGTAATGCTTTTCTTCAACATAAACTAATTAAATGTACTAATTTTGTATGTCAGGGAATTTATATTAAATTTTTACCTTTTATACAAATTTAGACCATAAACAAAAGAAAACCGAATACAAATTCCAGCACGCACACAACACTTAAGAGGAACACACTCATGTACCATCTGCACTCGCACACACATTGAACACTTTTTACATTTTCTTCATAGATTTTATTATTTTTTCCTAATGTTTTTCCAAATAAAAACAAGCAACCCCCTTGAGGGTAAATTCAATGATTTTTTCTCGTATTTGCTTTTTTTGATTCAATAATTTCATCTGATTTTAAGAGAATTTCACACAATTTGCTGAGTATTTGTAAAAAGGAGATTTTAATTTAGTTTTTTGTTATAATTTTGGATTTTTTATTTTATAAAAAACGGTGCAAAACTAGAATTTTCAGGTGCTCGAAATAAAAACGTTGAAAGGAAAATTATGTACTTGAATAAACTAAAAAGAAAATGGGAATCAAAACAAAACCACAGATAAGAAAGTGCAAGAGACAGAGAGTGAGCGAGACAAGAGAGTAAATGAAAAACACACAGTTGCCAGACAGACGTATAATTGAATTAGAAAAGTGGAGTACGTTCAGTGCGCTTGAAAATAAAAACACGTTATTTTTATTTAAAATGTAAATAATTTAATATTTGGACGTTTTATTAGTTTATATCTCTATATTTGTATTTAAGCATATTGTATACCTAATATTACATTTATAACAATATATTTAAAGGCACATGCTAGTATTTTCTTTAACAATAAAGACTTAAATTTAAAATTTGTTCACAAAAAGTATCTAAAGTAATAGTAGTTTATGTTAAGAAAAAAATAATAATATATAGATTTGTTGACAACATATAACATAATATACAGTACAAATAACACATTGTTTTAAACATTAATTAAACCACATTTTGTACACACTTACAAAAGTAAACATATTTCGAAAAAAAGATAAACTAAAATAAAATTTATAAATATATTCTTAAAATTAATTGCACTATAAAACAAAGGCCTGTAGTATTTTTTTAGTCTTTTTATATTGGCATGATTTAAGTAATCGCATATGTTTTTTTAATGAAAGCTATTTAGACGTTATTTTTATAGCAAACGAAACTACTCCATTTTGTGTTTTAAAGAGTCCTCGTGGGCCTGTGAAATGTAAAAGAACATATTATTATAGTTCAATCTAAGAGCGCCTATTTACACGCTTACCTTTTGTGCAACTTTGAATAAGTTTTCATATGTTGATTTGCCTGTCTGCTTAACCATACTGTGGAATATTTTCCTATCACTTTCGGTTAACAGTTCGAATGGGGAGCCAAATTCAACCACTTGACCGGCATCCATTACTAACACCTTATCCGAGTCCATAACTGTATGCAGACGGTGGGCAATTGTGAGTACGGTACAATTTTTAAATTTGTTGCGTATTGTTGTCTGTATCAAGACATCGGTCTGTGGATCGACATTGGCTGTTGCTTCATCCATAACCAATATACGATTTTCACGTAAAATGGCTCTAGCCAAGCAAACCAATTGTCTTTGGCCAACACTGAAATTAGTACCACCTTCTGAGATTTTGCTTTGTAGGCCATTAGGTAATTCGGATACGACTTCCTTTAACTGGACCTAGTAACCAAAGAGAAAATATATGTTATTTTGTTTTCAATTTAAGGCAATACACTATATTACCTCTTCTAGGGCTTCCCATAATTTGGCATCAGAATACTCTTCAAATGGATCCAAATTATTACGCATGGTTCCCGAAAACAATACAGGTTCCTGGGGAATTATGGATATTTTACTACGTAAATCATGTAGACCCATTTCCTTGGTATCACGAGCATCGATTATAATACTACCATCATTGTAGGATAAACGAAATAGGGCATTAATTAAAGACGATTTACCAGCACCTGTGCGTCCCACAATTCCCACTTTTTCACATGATTTTATAACAAAATTTAAGGATTTCAATACATATTCCGATTTGGGATCGGGGAAATAACGTAAACTGAGTTCATCGAATATTATTTTACCCTCTTCAGGCCAAGACCTTGGCGGTTTTTTGCCCTCCTTGGACTCTAATTCACCCTCCGGTTCTATGTCATCATACTCTACTACACGTTCTACGGCAGTCATGGTATTTTCTAATTCGGCTGATTGTCTCATACCCCATTGAACCATTCCGGTCATACCCATGGCTTGTGTTATGGCCAAACCCACATCGCCTCCATTTTCCGGTGCAAACACGAAGAAACTTAAGGTTATAATGGCTATGAAAATGACGCAGAAACAATCCAACCAGTAGCCAAAGGCACGTGAGGTGCATATAAACAGGAAAAATGCCGAACTATGTAAATCCTGATGATTATCGAATTCGGTAATTAAAACATGCTGAGCTCCGAAAGCTCTTATTGTTGAGAGACCAGCTAAAGAGGCGGCCAGATGAGAGTATATGGGAGAACGTGCTGAAAGATAAAAATATTTGAAATTTAAAAATCGAATTTCAAATTTAAAAATTGATAAAAGGAAAAATTTAAGAATTTCTTCTGAAGTAACTGGTTCTAGAGCGATTTAACTTATTTATATAGCAAATTTGGAACGAATATTTAAAAATTAAAATTTTAAACTAAAAACTTGAAAATTGGGGGAATAATTGAATATGTATGTTAATAATGAAATAGCAATTGCTCGTAATCGATTGAAATAAATGTATATTATACAGAAAATAAATTATTTGCACAACAAATCGTTCTCTGTTTTCGAACAGTATTTTTGATCAAGTCCTCTAAAAAGATTAATTATTTATAACTTACTTATCGCTTCCAAACGTTTTACGTTTCTCGATGTTTTCAAATAAAATGTTCTCAAATAGTAGAAAACAATAGCTAGCAAAAAGGTGGGCACCAGATACAATGGATTAACTACGGCTATAACAATAACTATGCCAAATAACGAGAGGAAGATCTGTATAACATCCATCATAACAGCTGGCAGTATCTCATCTATTTGACCCATATCTTTTGAAAAACGATTAAGTATACGACCGGAGGGATTTGTATTGAAAAAGTACATGGAAGCTCGTGTAATGCCTCTAAACATGGAATTGTGTAGATTTTGTGAAGCCTTCATGGCCACATTGAAGAATAAGAAACTTCTTGTCACAGTTATGATGATGGTAGCCACAGTTATAATGGTGAATATGTAAATGTCTAGCATTTCGGGATCTATATGAATATTGTATTGTTCCAAAAGCATGGAAAGTCTGGATTCTAGTTGATGGGAAGGTGATGATGATAAGGATTCAAAAACTTCATCGGTCTTATTATATGATGTTGTATTAACATGTTTGGCAGCGTTTTCAATACGCTCGGCTTCTATAGAGCCTTTTTTATTTACCCTATTGGAGGAAATAGACAAATTTTAAATAATTTCAAATATTTTAATTATTTTGATTTTTTACTTACCAATATGATAGGAAATAATCACCACCTGAAGCCAAAGCTTGTGATAATATACAAAATACCAGCATTACAATGAACATAAAGAAGCCACCTCCAGCTTTGAAATATTTCTTATACAAATCCAAACCAATTTTGCCTTCTTCTTGGGTCTCCTGTACTTGCATGGCACCATCTTCCATCGTTGAATCGGCAGCCGAATTAATAGATGCTTCACTATTTTGACGATCAAACATACGACTGCCCGAACGTGAGCGTGACTTTACTTCCATGGAATCATCCTTTTCTGGATCGGCCAACATTTGAGCAAAATCTAAACCACTTTCTCGAAGGGACTCATACGAACCAACCGCACTTACACGGCCCTTGTCCATAATTACAATTTGGTCGGCAGCTTGCAAGAATTGCAATTGATGTGTCACTAGTACAACGATATGATCGCGTAGAAAACCACGCATGCACTGATCGAATAGATGTCGGCCAACATGTGTGTCAACAGCACTTAAGGGATCATCTAGTAAATATATTGATGTCTTGCGATAAACCGCTCTGGCTAAACTTATGCGTGCCTTTTGACCTCCTGACAACGAGGCACCACGTTCACCCACCACAGTTTTATCACTGTAGGGTAAAAGTTCAAAATCTCGTTCTAAAGCACACTTTTTAACAACTTGATGATAACGTTTCTTATCCATAGGTTGACCGAATAGTATATTTTGTCGCACAGTGCCGGTAAAAAGCCATGGTTCTTGTGAGGCATACGAAACGGTTCCATTAGTTTTAATCGTACCCGATTCGGGACGTAATTCACCCAGAATACTTTGGATAAGGCTAAAATTAGGTTAAAATTGTTTTAAAAATTAGTTTATTCATCGAAATTATTTTAAAAAGATTATATTCTAAAAACAATTTAGAATTAATAAAAACTTAAAATAATTTCCCAATTTATTAATTACCTCGACTTTCCAGCACCTACAGGACCAATAATTGCGACCAAAGTTCCCGGTTGAACACGCAGATTTACATCATCCAATGTATATTCTGTAGAATTTGGATTCCATTTAGCTTTAACATTACTAATGATAATACCAGCTTCTGACAAAGTAGCATGACCATTTGATATTAAAGGTTCCTTTTCAGCATTTTCAGTTTCTAAATTTTCATCTAAAGCTTTATCGTCACCTTTAACCACAGTAGATTGGTTACTGCGATCATAATTGGGCTTAAAATCTACGGCTGATTTGTCTACAATATCGGTCTCCTCATATAGCATATAATTTTGTATGCGTTTAATGGATACCAAAGATTCGGCCAATTGGGATATGCCTGTTAAAATAGAAATTATATGTAATTAACTTACAATATTTTACATAAAATAAATTTTGAATAGAAATATTAAAAATTACCCTGAGGAAAGAATACTGTCATGGTAGTTCTTAAGATATTATAATAGGCAGTTATAACAAACGCTTTTTCCGGTGTTAGGAAATGACTTAGTACCACATATCCCACTAAACTGAGAAAGATTGACACACGTGTTAGGAACATTATGAAAGACAGCAGTATACCACGTATATAGGATACTTGTCTAATGGTATTGATTTCCTTTTTACGGGCATGTGCCACAATTTTACCAAAAGGTATTTCCCAAGCATACATTTTTATAACCTGTATGCCCGATATAATTTCGTTCATCATGCGCACACGCTCATCGGTGCGCAAAGCTGTGCGCAAACGTAGCACTGACGTCTTCTTGCCCAGCCAACCTTGAAGTGGTATAAACAACAGCATAAATGCTACACCAAAGGTAGCCGAGATGCCAATCTATAATTAGATAAATACATTAAAAAACAAGAAACTATATAAAATTTTTATTGTTCCCACATACCTCCCTGTACATTAAGTAGGTTATAAACATTGTCTCCACAGGTCCCACCCATAGATAATGTATAAATATCATGGCCAAATCTAAGCGTCCCACATCATTCGATATTAAATTGACCACTTGACCAGCAGTGGTATTACCCAAGGCGGTTTTACTTAAACGTAAAGCCTTACGATAAATCATACTACACATGGCCACCCGTATCTTCATGCCCGTATGCATGGTGCCCAGCATATAAGGATGCATTATAATCACATTCAATGCCGAGCATAATATAACGCCAGCCGCATAAAGATAAGCTGTTTCTATATTAGATTCATCCTTTGAATAATAAGCTATCAATCCGAGTAGAAACAATGGCTGTAAAGTTCTGTAGAGATTTAAAAAATCAGGTAAATTACTTATATTACATAATAATTATATTATTGCTACCTTAAACCTAACTCGAGCAGAAATAGTACCAGACCCAATAAAGCAAATCTCCAACCAAATACACGCATAGAGGCGCGCAATAGACTTGGTTGTTTTTTAGAATTAGCTGTCTTCTCTAACTCCTTCTCCCATGACTTGCACATGTCATTGCCAAGTGTTTCTGAAAGAAATTTAAAAAATAATTAATCACAAATGCATGCGTATATAACTATGTATAAATATTGAATTGATTAAACATTCTTAAAATCTGTGGAATTAATGTATATCAGACTAAGTTAGATAAGATGTCACCTATTAATTATTATCCAAATTAGCGTTACTATTACATTTACCTTTAAACTATAAAATTAATAAAAATAAATCCAATTTCCTTTTATTCGATTAACCGAATAATTTTGAATTATCCGACTATTAGATTCTATATCGGTGGAAACCGCGTTAAACGAAGATGTCCTCTATATAGGTGAATCCTTCGATAGCAAACTGGTGGTATGCATGAACATCGACAGCAGAAGTTCGTGCAATAACGGAATGCGTTAATTGGATTATTTAGCGTTAATTGGATTATTTAGCAACAGACAGAAGGCAATAAGGGCGATATCAGATGACAAAGTTAAATCAAAGACCTTATTGTATTGTAAAAAAGCTCAAACCGAATACTCTTCCAGAGGTAAGGATACCAGGCCACTTGGGAGCAGTCGGCAACGAAAGGGCGAATGTAATGGCTTTAAAAGGAAGGGAGCTCGAGGTAGTTAACCTGACGAACACAAAACCATTTCACGCAACGAGGGCAGTATTAAGAAGTATGAGTATTATATTCGGCTATGCCGAATCTTATATACCCACTATCAAATCACTGCCATATAAATAAACTTTGATATTTTGAATATTTTATTGTTATATATCGATATTAATGAGTACATCAGGGTAATATTTGAAAGAGATCCATTAATGGGGGTTTAACTATTGACAGTCATCTTTCGAATTAAAAATATTAGGGTTATTTATACATACATATATGGACCAATTCTCATAAAAGTCGGTAGGAAGATTTCAGTTCCATATGTATTTCAAATTTCATAGATCTACTTCAGCTAGTAATGAGCATTAAAGTCATTTTTTTAAAGGGACCTTATACAGGGTTAGGTTTAATTATGGACCGATCGTCATACAATATGGTAGAGAGATTTTAGCTCAAAATTAGTTTATGTCGAATTGCATTGGAAGAGAGATTTCGGTTCCTATAGAACTTATTAGTGTCGAATTTCATCGCTGTACTCGCATTCTTAAGCCAATAATGATAATGTTAAAGTAATTTTCTGATGGGGACCTTAAATGGGATAAGTGTCAATTATGGACCGACCGAATTTCATAGATCTACTAGTATTTTTAATCCAGTACTGAGTTTTAAAGTAATTTTCTGAAGGGTCCTTATATGGGGGAGGGTTCATACAAGTTATGTTTATATCGAATTTCATCGCTTTACTTTTTCTTTAGGCCAGTAATGAGTGTTAAAGTAATTTTCTGATGGTCCCTAGGAGATTATATGGGGGGTAGGGTCAATTAAAGCCCGATCCACATAAAATTTGGTTAAGAGATTTTGGCTCGCAAGGAACTTACTTGAGTCGAATTTCATTGCTATACTCGTATATTTAAGCCAATTATGGGCCTTAAAGCATTTTTCTGATGGGTAGGGTCAATTAAGTCCTGATCCACATATACTTTTGTAGAGAGATTTTGGCTCCTATAAAACTTACTTCTGTGAAATTTCATCGCTATACTCGTATTTTTAAGCCAGTAATGAGCTTTTTTTATGTAGGGGACCTTATATGGGGGGGGGGGTAGGGTCAATTATGAACCGATCCACATACAATTTGGTGGAAAGATTTTGGCTCCTCAGATACTTACTTTGGTAGAGAGAATTTTGTTTAAAGGTTTTGGCTGCTAAGATACTTATTTATGTATGTCAAATTTCTTCGCTATACTCGTATTTTAATGAGCGTTAAAGTAATTTTCTGAAGGGGATCTTATATGGAGGGTAGGGTCAATTATGGACCGATCGATATAAAATTTGGTGGAGAGATATTGGCTCGCATGAAACTTATGTGTATCGAATTTCATCGCTATATTCGTATTTTTAGGCCAGTAATCATCATTATAGTCATTTTCTAAAGGGGACCCTATATGGTCCTATGTCCGCCATAATTCAGAATTTTATTTCGGAAGTAAAAAAACTGACTTATGAGAAATTTTGTGGCATTTCCTTCATAAAAAATGAATTTATGAATGTTTGAAGCTTTTTACACAATATTCCAGGGGTACCTTTGTATAGGGGCTATGTGAAATCGTTTACCGATTTTGCCCATTTTCAATACCAAACATTTCTGATCAATAAGAAATATTTTGGGAAAATTTCATCTCAATATCTCTTTTTTTTGTGGACGCTACCGTGCCAACAACAGACAGACGGACGGACATAGCTAGATCGACTTAGAATCTTACGATGTCCCAGGAAATATATACCTTATGGGGTCTGTGAACAACATTTCGATGTGTTACACACAGAATGACAAAATCAATATACCCCCATCTTTTTTGATGGTGGTATAAAAATATGGGTGAATGAAACGCATAAGGCATCATAGAATAAAGAAACGTTGGCGGATTCGGACGAATGTAGAGGGCGTACAAAGGGTAGTAAAACTCAGTAGCTTGTCAGGCTTTCGTCGAAATAAGATCCAAATATCTTGAGAGTGATATTATCGCGGATATATCATTCCTCACGAACGATGATTGGAAAATTTTTAGGAATTTCGTCCAGGAAACTGAGTTTCTGAATTTGTTTTACATTTTTGTTTTTTTTTTTTTTTTTGTTTTACATTTTTCACGAAAAGGAGCGCACAACAGGCCCCATAGTGACCTATTTGTATTTCTTATCAGCCTAACCTAAATTCTTTATTCCTCGTTTTAACGAGCGGTATGATTCAAGCTACGTGGCCATTTCAACATCTTACTGGATGAAATCTCAGCTATAAAGACCGGTAAACTGCATGAGGTACTATAGTATATACAATAGAAATATCCGAATTTGTACAGACAGTAAACCTGCGCGAATGTCGGGCGCCTTTTGACGACCGCCTCTTCCCGCAGGGGCACTAGCTGGTGCCCCACTTTCAAATGACCCACACCAAATGATCATCCCTAACCACTTGCTCGACATCAGGAATGACCTGGCTTTTCTATAATTGGACTTGCTAGCCATTTTGACAGGACATTGTATTATGGGTGCGCAAGCTAAAAGATTGAATTTTCCATATAATGATTAATGCAGGAGCTGTCACAACGAAGAGAAAACTGTTCAACAACAACATGTCATTTACGTCAACGTGTTAATAAGATAATACTTAGCAAAAAATATTTCTACAAGATCCTTTAATGATATTAAAACCTTCTATATAAGTATTTAATTATATCAAATTTAATATCTTTCAATTAAAAAAATATTATTTAATTTTTACGAGTTTAACCCACCACTAGCTGGTTAATTTAATTAATTTAAGAGCTGACGTAAATATCGTTACTTATCAGACATTTAATGATATACATACATACATATGTATGTATTTGTTTAAACGTAAAACTTCAGTCTTTATTGGCATCATATTTATTCTTTAAAATTTTTCGCAGAAAAATTCTGAAATCCAACAGTGTTATTATGTGTATCTGACATTATTATTTCATGTTTGTATATTCAATATTATATTACACGTGTAGAACCCATATGGATGAGTATCAGGACAGAATAGAAAACATTTTGAAACAAATTTGTCAGTAAATTAATTTATTTATACCCCTTAGTAAAAATAACAATATACATATAGTGACATTGCAAACAGTTTTTATAGGAAGTTGTGGTTATAATAATAGATTCGAAATTTTCAGCATGTGTCAAACACAGACAGATTTTACCAAATTGCTAGGAGGTATTATTAAAGTGGAAAAAGAGCAATTTATGAAATTATTATTGCTCTATAGACGCATAGTAATAACAATTAATTTGAATTGTATGATAACTATTTAAATAGAATACATACATGGATGAAATAATAAAATAAAAATAATAAATACTATTTTAAAAACTTTATACGTTTCGAACAATACTGTAGGTAAAAATATTCTGTTAAATTTCACGTATAAAACGTTTAAATTTTAATATTTTCCTACAAATACATCGTATTAATAAAATGCAATGGAATAATTTATAAAAAATTAAAGAAAAAATTAAATTTCACTTACGTGCATTTTTTATAAAATTATTTACTTGTATTTTAGTAATTATTAATCAAATATTTTTACTTATTTTTAAATCTTTAAGAAAAGTTATAAAAAACAGTTCAACAACTTTTCCTGCAATTGTCTTTTGTTAATATTTTGTAAACAATGATAAATGTCTTCATGTATATATTATTCTCTGTTGATAATTTAGCTTAATCACAGAAATGTAAATATATAAATAATAAATTTACAAACATACTGTACTATTTACTTAACAATATATAATATTGTAGATAATCTTTTATAAATTTCCTTTTAAATTTATTTTTAAACAAAATATTGTGTACCTTTTATTCTGCCAACGAATTTGGTTTTGGTCTGTTTGGCAATCAAAACAGATTTTATCGCTTAAATTCACTTTTCGAAATCCGATATTATAGCGCTTTTTAAAATTAAACTATTTTTTACTGACATAAAAATCTTTGTTTTGAAAATGTGCTACAAACTATACAGCTATTACCGTCCGTCCTCGTTGAGCAATGTTTTGAATTCGACATTGCGTAAACATTTTAGATAAATATTTATATTTTAGTAAAGCTCATTTTTTTGGACTTTATAGTTTTAAAGTTGCAAATAATCTTCAAAAAGTTTAAAATGGTGGAAATAAAAATTCAACCCTCTACCTCTTTCTTTTCGGACCCTAGCAAGACAAGGCAAGATTGTCTTAGAACTTAATATAGACCCAGAATATATATAAAAAATTGTTGCTTTTGTTTTTACACTTCCCAATTATTGATATAAAGAAAAACTACCAGCTAATTGCTTAATTAAATCGACTAACCCTATGTTTTGACAGTAAAAATTTATATTGTAATATGATACTCATTATAATACATCATATGAATAAAGGTGAAAATATTTATAATTAGGTTTATACTTCAAACGTAGAAATTACTGGAAAATTTCTAAAATTAAAACAAATAATATTGGCAAAAAAAATAAAAATTGTGGCATTTTCCCGTTTCACAAAGTTGAATTCTATTAAAACGGTGGGGATTTATGATTTTGTGTTGTGGTATATTTTTAAAGGGACTAGTCAATATTTCGTAAATTATGTTGAAAATCGGTCTTTATAAGTAAATATTAAGATATAATTGAATTATTAATGGATATCGCTTCATTCAATTTACGGCTCAGAAATACCTTTGAAATAGTAAATAATTGAATAATTTTATTAAATTCCCAGAGAAACGGCTTATAATATACTCTATTTTTGACTTTTTAATATAAAATATACATGTAAAAATTTTCCCTAGATGCTTCAAAACAAAGAATAATAAGAAGTTGGACTATGACATTGTTTTACAACAATAACATTTCCTTCTCTTCACAGACGAGTTCTGTGTAAATTCAACACACTTGTGAGAACTCAATTCTCTCACAATACTTCAAAACTTTTTCGCGAAAATACCGGGATAATAGGACTTAAACGACGTTTTTTCACAAACACATAACTATTTTTTAATTTTTTACACAATTTTATCGCATTTAACAATCCGAAATATTTTTATTTTTCACAAACTAAAAAAATATTTTTTTAATTTTTTTGACAATTAATTTTTGTGTGTTGAAATTAAAATTGACAAAACAAAGTTGTATATTTTGGTATTGAAAATGAAAAAATTATTTAAAATAAACTCATTTTTTTGCAAAAAAAGAGATTTTAAGTCCGAAAAATATATTTATTAAATGTTTACTGATTAGATGTGGGCAAAATAAATTAAAAAATCTGCGAATGTAGAAATTTAAATGTTATTTATTTTTCCTAAATTTTTTATGTACGATTTTATGCAAGTATGTATGTTTGGAAAGTGTGGTGAAAGTGGTTGGAGCTCCAATACTAATACAAAAATTCTACCAATACATACTTAGAGTTAGGTACCGAATGACAACTCCTTTACGTACCAACTGACAAGCCCCAATTTCTTTATATTCTTTGCTTCAAAACTTCAAACTATTTTTCGAAAATATTTAAACATTAAAAAGTATTTTTACATTACTGACGTTTTAAATATGCATAGGTACCCAGCAAAAAAAGACGTGCAAAAAAAGTAGTAAATGCATGGGTTGAACTGATAATGAACTGGTTCATATTTAGGGGAAACATGCATGATTTTAACATTAGCGTGTCATTGGCATGCATGGGTTCGTATTTGCAAAACTAGTTCGTCATTTAAATGAGTTCTTATAACCAATGAATATTCGATGATTCTCAAGCGAATTTTCATTGGTGCACTATATTTATTTAAAAATGCATTAATGGTACTTCGATTTAATTATCAATATTTAAATAATTTTTTTGAGTGATATTGACAAAAATAGAATAAGATAAAACATAACTAACTGATTTTGATTGGATTTAAATTCATGCAGAGGAAAAATACCCATTGTGTTTTAAAATCCGTTAAGCAGTCTTGGTTTTTTCCTTCTCTTATTAATGGACTTAATATTACTAATTTTAATGGACTTAATATTACTAATTTTAACAAAAATCGAATAAAAAAATTTATGTCATTTTTAATCTTTATTGTATGAAATGCACGTTTTCGTTAAATCTCCTAAGAGAATACCAAATTACAGTAAAATATTACAATTCATATAGTGGAGTTACATGAGTGAATTTGGGTGCATTTTTCATGCCTTCACTGATGACAAATTTATTAGAATTTAGGCATGTATTTAAAACGCATTAAATAGAATACTTCCCAGCAAAAAAATTTCGAAGTTGTTAAAGAAGAAGGGATATTTTCATGATTTCTTTAGTAAGTATTCTATATATATTCACACATTCGAAATCATAATAAACGGTTCATAATTGCTCATAGGTCCCATATAAGGTCCAATTTCGAAAATCACTTAAATGGTCATAACTAAGCTAGATAAGGATATAGGAATAACTAGTATTTGACACAAATATGTTTTCTGTATACATATTTATATCACTCTGCATCGGGATATAATTCGACATGAATATATTTTGTGTATATGTATATGAATCTATCCTCGAAATTTTTTCCAGATCAGACCATAATTGGTCATAGTTGTACACTTCAGAAAATCACTTAAACGCACATATTTCATTTATGTATAGCTATAGAGTCTTTTCAAGGGACTCAGAAAAAATAATCGTTATATTGAGTTTTTCTTATAACGAGGTACGTTATATTGAAGTTTTAGTGTAATACATTCAGTAGTTTAATTAAATAAAATGCAAAACTACAATGCCATTTGTCGAGAAATATCTCAGCAACTCTCTTGTCGATTCCTGAAAATATTTATTTATTACTATTACATTATTAGAGATAGAATATATTGATTATATATGTATGTAACAATAATTGCCATTATTTCCCTAACGATTGTATTTTGACAATGGCAATAACCCACCCACGAAAGTTTAATATCGAATTTTCTCATTTAAAATATAATTTACTGCATCCAAATGAATAATTATTTATTTTAATTGTGAGAACAGTCTATTTAAAAATGTTACTTAAATAGGTTTCGTTCCCAAAACAATTAATTGAAAATCCAAGTAAATTTTTGAAATTAATTGTTGTGGCGCACAAAATTGTTAATTCATTTAAAATGTATATTGTGTGTATGTAGTTTGTATGTATATGAATGTGCATATAAACATTTAATAAAACAAATCAATTGATTTTATATGTTAAATTTAAATTGATCAACAAATTTTGAAATTCATTTGATGCTGTCGACTGCAATAGATCCTCATCAATGAGCATTTTCCAGAGAACATTTATTTACATCTGAATAATTACAAAATGAATCAATGGAAAATATTTACATTGACACAGAATTCATTTAAATTGTTAAATAAGAAAAAATTAGTTTTCTTTGTTTATATGAATTCATACATGAAACCCAGAAAACATTTTTCTATAAGTAATTGTTTAAAGTGTTAAGTTTTTTTGTTCGATATTGCCCATATTCAATACTAAACAAACTGTATCCACAGATCGTCATATAATCTGATAAGAATCCCGAATGTTAATTCTTTTGTGGGTATACGAGCCATCTTTCCTGATTCCCCCACATTAATGCTAAGCAAAGGAAATCAACCAAATTCACCGAAAATATTTATTATTGTCCTAAGCAGTTTAGTATTGAAAATCAGCAAAATAGGTTCACGACGTAAAAAGTTATGAGTAAAAATATCAGAATACCTCGAAAAAAATTACGTATTTTTCTTAATTCTTAAGTAGTTTTCTCAGAAGATAAGTTTTGTCACATATTATTTTTTTCTGCCAGGGATCAAGTACGTTCAAAAACATAACAATTGATTCCAAATTTCCCAAAACCCCCATACATAGGTATAATATATTCCCGGAAATTAGTTTAACGTAAATAACTCCCTCAAATATATAAAGCTATCGTGATAAAATTCGACGTGAATATATTTTGTGTAAATACGAATCACTCTTCGAAATGTTTTCCGAATAGGCCAGTAATTGGTTATAGCTCTAATAAAAGGTCCGCTTCCGGGAATCACTTAACCGCACATATTTAATTAATTAATAAAGCTATCGGGGCAAAATTTGACGTGAATGTGTTGACGGATCAGTCAACAATATGTCATAGCTCTCATATAAGGTATACTTCCAAAAATCACTTAAATGCACATATTTCATTGTCAAATAAAGCTATTTTGATAAAATTCGACACAAATATGCTTTGGGTATATATGTATGATTTACTCTACGAAATTTTTTTTAGGATATAATTGGTCATAAAAGTTCTACTTCCGAAAATCTCTTAAACGCGCATATTTAATTAATTAATAAAAATGTTGGGGTAAAATTCGACTTAAATATGCTTTGTATACATATAAATCATATGCGAAATTTTTTCCAGATAGGTCCATAATTGGTCACAACTCCCACATAAGAACTATTTCCGAAAATTACTTAAACGCACAATTTCATTGAAAATCAAAGTTATCGGGATAAAATTTGACAAAAATGTATTTTTTGTATATATCAGTATTCGGAAGTTTTTCGTATCGGCCATATAAGGTTCACTTCTGAATACTATAAAAATACTATATAAAACTATAAAAAAATAAAATGATTATATGCGGATAAAATTCGACATGAGTATGTTCTGTGAATAGATAAATCATTGTACTAAAATGTTTTCGAATTGGCCTATTATGGTCATAGCTCCCATAGAAGGTCATCAACATCGTTTCGAAAATCGCTTAAAAGAATATAGTTCATTAAAAATAACGACAACGGGAAAACCCGACAGGAATATGTTTTGTAAATATACAAATCATTCTCCTAAAATTTTTTGGCGTCGGCAAGATCGGCCCAGCACTAATATAAGCTCATATCCGTACAAAACTAACGTCGAGTTATCTAAACATTAGATAGTTAAGTGGGTTTACTAAAAAGTAGCTTGCTGGTGGAGGGTATTTAAGATTCGACCGAACTCCAACTTGTTTGATATTAGACTCCTATTGTTATTAATTTACATTCATATATACTATATAAACACTTAACAATCTATTAGTCAAAACATAATAAAATCAACAATTATCTGATTTGAGTTTATTTTTAATGAACGATATAAAATAAAGCAAAGGTTATCAGTGAGGTTTTGATGTCTGTATTTTTTTTTATAAATTTATAAACTCTTTTTTGTTATTAGCAATAAGCTACACATTTGTCAATATGTAATAAAAATCAATAATTACCTGATTTGTGTTCATTTAGGGCCCGATATAAATCCTTTGTGTCTAATGTTTTCTTTCTCCCCTTGAAAAATATTGGTAATGTGTACCTAAATGCAATGAAATAATGTATAGAATTGTGTGGATGACAGAATAGATAGGTATAGTAGATGAAAATAAATATGCATTTTTTAAGTGAATGAAATTCATACCAAAAACCTAATCGGGAAAATATATTTACACGTTCATATGGATTTTGTGGCAAATCATTCGGTTTTATCGATTGCATGTTGTAAAAATGTTGCTATGACAACTGAAATGATAATAAATTTAAAGAAAAAATATTATAAAGTATGTTGTTTTTACAAATGTAAATAATTATTTAATAGTAAATATTATAAAGAAATTAATATATTTGCTATTGTTCTGTTTTAGTATTAGTCAGTAATTGTCATATACTTATGACAATTACTAACGTAAACCTAATGTGTACTGAAAATGCCTATATATCGCTCATTTACTACAAGACTGACATAATCCAGCTAAAACTTACATTGTTAAGTAATAGGTTAAAAGCCGGGTTTCTCTACTTCTTCACTAGCATTTTAACTCATTATTTTAACACGGTAATGACATTGGAAGCAAGTGCATACCATGCACACTTACAAATAACTACTTAAATAAGAAGTTAAAAAGTAGTTTTATTTTAAATTGGTCACACAATACGAACCTAAGCTTCTTGTTCTTTAGTTCGCTGTCATACTCACAACACCACTTCGTAGTTATTTGATTGTGGGTCCAATAATGGTTTTAGCACAGAAAACTATTTTCTTCCTGTGTTTGCAAACAAAATATGCAAATAAAACGGCAAAACTCAAAATATAAGAGTACCTAAAAGTAATGCAGACGATAAGTATTAGTTATTAAAAATTAAGTGGCACAAGCCATTACCGAGTTTTTGCTGGGTATGTCTATTATTTTCAGTGTAAGATTTTTTTTGTGAACGTTAAAAATAAAACTTATGTTTTCACTAATATTAGATAAATAAAAGTTAAATTTAGATAAGGTCTTTGACAGGGGACTTAGGTCTTTGACAACCAGTTTTGTCTCTATGTGAAAAATAGTGACTTACAAAGAATTGTGACGTGATGTTAAGAAATTGAAAGCGTGACGATATGTATTATTCTATAACATATATTTTTAAAGGAGGATTTCATTGCAAAATAGTGTTATTATGGAAGTATGATTAACTATAAGGGAGCTACAGTTAATAATGGAATGATACTCATACAAGTTTGAGTGAATTTAGTTTAGTCAATCTTCGAAATATTAATAACCACTACGATCAAGTTATTATTTAAAAGAGCATTATGGGAGGATATTTGTACCGGGATTATGAGAAACCATAGACCATTTCCAATTAAAATCATTCATTACATTCGTCCTTGGTACAAAGATAGTAAAGATGTTTTCATTATGAGCGATATATTATGTTATTGGCTTTAGAATAGAAATAGACGAAATCGACGGAAAACAAGGACAGACATTCGATTTAACCTCTATAGACATTTGTCTTTGGAGTTACATTACATCACTAACAACGAAATTTTTGGTATTTCGTCCGATTTGTGTTTGGATTTAGCGTATTTTCCCATGCGAGCGCTTCCGTGGCAGATATTTGAACGATATATTCTGAATATATGTACCATTACCTCAACCAATTCACACGTTGCTCAGGGTGTAAAACAAGCATGCATAATAGGTCAAAATATTTCATTAACATTAGTTGATATAACATTTTTTGATGCCCCTATACTTTATACTCAATTAATAAACACAAAAAAATCTGCATAGAAATCATATATTTTATAAGTATGTTGATTTGTTTTTTCCATCAATTAAATGAAAGAAAACAATTGAATACTTATACATACATACATATGTACATACCCTGCCAGCAACTCAACTAACTTTAAATGCATTAAAAGCCGACTTTTTCATCAACTAGTTATGGTTGATTCTTGGATTATTTTTAATGGAGTCAAATGACTATTTTAACATGACAGTAGTCAATTGTCCGACTCTGCATGACTTTTTAACTAGCTTAAAGTTAGTTACTAAAAAATTAGCTTAAAGGTAACTCTTTATTACCTACTTAAATTTAGTTGCAGAAAAGTCAAGTAATAGTTTTCTTTTGTATTCCCTACTACTATTAATTAATTACATTTTAATTAAATATATTTAAAATTTAACTACTAGTTATCTAAATTACATTTCACTTTAATACAAGTTATGATATTAGTTCGTTAAAATTAATAGACATCAGTTCTCTGCAGGGGAACTAATAATAACACCGGTATCCATAAAATTATGAATGATTTGTTCATTATTTCCATGATTCATTATTTCATTGATCCAAATCTAAAATAAATTTTAAAATGTAATGTGTAATGTTAACTGTTAATGTATTATATTTACAGTATTAGCCAGCAGAATTTAGAATTTAGGGACCGAGTTTTGAAATATTTAAACTTTTATAATTAATTTTTACAATTTACTGTCTCTAATTTCACAACGTATACAAGAAAATGACAAAAATCTAAAACAAAATTCCAAATAATAAAGAAACATGAGAAAACATGTCGAAACAAAATGTTCTCCAGATAATTTTGGGGTACTCCCGCATTATATGATAGTTAGCTTGTTGCTAGTCTTTAAAAGTCGGTTGTTTACGTTAATAAATATCAAATTGCTGGCAGGGTATGTATATTATACATTGCATGAACATGCCATGTATATGTATTAATTTTTCAAAAAGAATTCAATTGAAATGTTTGCGAATAAACAATATAAAAACATATATATATATGATTATTAAACATAATTAAAATCAATTATATAATTTTTGTTTGTGTATTTTAAATCAACCGCATTACAAAAATAAAACAAGAATTAAAACAGCAAAAGAAATCCAATAACTTAAGTTTTTTTAAGTGAACAAATGTTTTTTTTATACTTATATCGGCATTTATTTATTTAAAAGTATTTTTTTAAAGTAATAACAATTCTATTCGTTGAAATTATTCTGTTTATAGATTCTAGAGATTGAAAAAATATTAATAAATAAATTCTGTACATATGAACATTAGGGTGCTTAATGAAGTTTATTAATAACATAAAAATAAATCGAAAAAATATAAAATTTTCTATATTTTTGAACAAAGGGCCTCTCGAAGCCCTGAAAAAATGGAAAATTCTGAAAATAGGACTTTTTTATATTTCATCCAGATAACCAAATATCGACCTAGGACAAACATTTTTAGCAAGGGTATCTTAGAATGAACCAAGATTTCAGTTTCGGTGGGAATAGTAGTACCTTATATTTTTCTCTATAAAAACGGGTCCAACCTAATGTACATATTTAGTATATCTATTAATGTTTATGAAATAATGTGGGCAAAATTATTTGTATTTTATTTACAAATCTTTCAAGGTAATAAATTATGTACTACGTTTTGCAAAAGTAAAATCATGTAATTTAAAAACTATTGACTTATTTATTTTAGTCCATCATATTAGAGATATTAAATGTATTGTATGCATACATACATATATAAATAAACATGTAAATGATAAAACTAATTTCACCTCTTCAAAGTTAATTATTGTATTTCTGTATGGAAGCAAGGAAATATCGATGATCAATATGATCATGTTCGATACAAAACAAAATCTATTGACTTAGATCCAGAATATACATATGTATGTATATACATTTGGGTTATAACCAAAACTAGTGTTAGTGTAATAGTGTTCTAATAACGAAAACGTTTTACTAGGATCATTTTGGTGCAAAATGGCTAGGTAACTTTTTCTCTGTGTAAATATTTTGGGTCAAACAATGCCACTAGTTAATATTAAAAATTTGCAGTTTTGTAAATATCGAAAACTAGCGGAAACTTTTTTAATGCTCAGAAAAAAGTGATATACTTATTCGACGTACTTTTTTATGCTCTATGTGGAATGGATAGGGCCGATTTAAAATTTTCAAAAATTGTATAAAAGTTATAACTCTAATGAGCTTGCGCAATGCAGATGGTCGACTCAGCCCACCTGCAGACAGGCGAGGATCATATGGCCATCTTTCAATCCACAAAGATCCCAAGCCCTTCTTCATATTTCGAGAGTAAATCTACGGAACTTAACGGCGGTGGTGACTGGCCACTGGCTCTTTAGATTCCATGCAAGACGACTAAACTTACCCAGTAATGACTTTTGTAGGTGGAGAGGAAGAAGAGACTATTACTCACTTCCTCTGTCATTGCCCCGCCCTAGCAGATCATAGAATGAGTCTGCTAGGTAGTTATTTATTGCATGACTTAACGAATCTATCGAAGGTTTATATCTGAAAGATAGACTCCTTTATTCGTTCGACAAACTGGTTTGGTTTACGAACCCAGAGTATTTAGGTCGAAGTATAATAATACCCTCGACGTTTCTCTTGTTTCAGGTATCACAAAGGCATCAATTTACTGGACCCAAGTAAGTCCCCAGTGAAGACATCGCTAGGACGACCTGCTAACCTAACCTACTACCCTAATATACATATTCACTTTAGTAGGTCCATGACCAATATTTTGAAGTGTTACATATGGAAAGACTAAAAAATACATATATCCTGTCATAACTCATATCTATAAGTCAAAATTATAGTTTCTAAACATTTAAATTTATAGGTTAGGAGAAGTTGAGAGGAAATTAATTAATACATCTTATTCGAAGAAATACACCTAGGATACTATCGGTCCTGTTGTGTGTTATTTAAAATGGAAAATGTTTATGGGAAATCCTTATATATTACTTTATAAAAATGTTTTCTTCCGATGTTTCCTGGACGTGTGCATGTAGTTCCTTAAAATTTTCCAGTCAGTATTCTTGAGGGATGTTATAACGTGAATAACATCGTTTTCAGGATATTTGGATATAATTTCGACGAAAGCATGGTAATGATAAAGAAAGAGTTGCAGTGTTTCACTGTCCTCCCCGCATGCTCTACATTCGTCTGAATTCACTCATCCAATTTTGTATAGTTGTGCCCGTCATTATGTATGTCCGCTCAGAATATGTACCAGCATATTAACCTCAGACGTGGATTTCTAACAGGTACTAAATTATAAATTTATTACGACAATATAATAACTTGATAATTATGAGTGTCGGAATTTCGGACGAAGACCCGAAATATAAACCAGAGTTGAACAGAGTTTTTTGTAGACTAAAGTTTTCACACATGTCCATTTTTTAATATTTGTGTCAGTCTGGAGGTTGTGCGTTCGATCCACACCAAAGACTCTGATCTGATTCACTACAACGGACGTATCGTCACAATGCTCAGTAAATTAGGTTAGAACATAATTTGTAATTTGCATTGTTATCGACAAATAATTAACAGCTGTTTATTCGCTGACGTAATACTGGTCTAAGTTGAGGAACAACTTTCGCATCATCGCCATGGTTTTTATCTGATTTACCTCAATTTAAGGTAAATCGAATTTATTTCGATTTACTTTAAATTAAGGTTACGTTTAGACTGGTGGAGACAGTAAAATACTCAGACTATACCCTGGTGGATACCATTTAAACTTATACTTCATACTGGTGGAGTCCATAAAAATCATGAACTTTTATCAACTACAAATAAATTTTGATCTGGAAGATTTTTTCGAACGACCGAGGAATACCCTGGTGTTTTAGCTAATAAAGATCTCAAGGGAATTGCAAATTTCCTGTAAACACAAATTACATCTTATGTTGCCAAAAGAGGTAATTGAATTGAAATGCACTGAACTTCAGTGCAGCACTTCGATTAATTGAAATGTGAATTCCGTAAATGTTTCAAAAAAAAGTTATTTTTTCAACTAATACTTATTTATATTCAAGTATTTTTTTAAACGTACATATGTAATTATAGTTGATGATGATGAATCACTTTCAAATTAAAAAGTTAAAAAAACACGTATTATTAATATTTATATGAGAATAATAATTACATATACATAGTTGTAAATATTTACAAAACATTTATTTATGCATGACGTATGTGTGTATGTATTGGAAAACATATTACTGAAAATTACCAGCATGACATATCAAGGATTTAAAACTTGTGATATCTTTATTATTTATGAAAAGTATTTTCTGTTATTTTATCACTATTTATTCCCATTGTTGGGAAACACTTTAAATACAATGAAAGCATGTAAAATTACATTGGAAAAACTGCTCATTCGCATTAAGTTGTTTTCTTTTTATTTTACATAAAAATGATAAATGACACATTATCAAAAGCCGCTTTAGGAATTGTTGCTGTATATATATACATTAAAAATAGCGCTTTTATCAGTATCAGTAGTTTTTTATACAGACTTACATACAATACATCCCAAAATAGGGTGCGCTGGAATAAGTTCTTAAAGCAATAGATTAAATTGATTTGATTAATATTTGGTTGTTATAAATAATTATCAAGGTTTTTGCTATCGGCTAAATATTTAAATTTGGCCTCTAGGGCATTATGCCAGCCAACCTTGGGAAAACCATTTAGCTCAGATTTGTTCCAAGGCAATAAGATGTCTTTCAGAAATTCTGGATAAATTGAGAAAATTGGAATAGATTACTAAATTAACCGAAACATATTGTTAAGATTTCGGTTATGAACATCCCAGGAAAAACTTACATTGAAAAGTAATGAGTTAAAAAGCTAATAAAACCACTTTTTACTACTTCTTCATTAGCATTTGAACTTTAACATTTGATGACATTGGAGGCAAGAACTTCCACGCTTGCTTACAAATAAGGAGTTAAAGAAATACTTGCAATTTCTCTTACAAAGAAGTTGTTTTATTTTTTAATAATAAAAAGAGCCAGCAAGGACAAGAACCAGGGACTTCGGTTTGTTAGTCAAATCTTCCACTCACTGCGCCATTGCTTAGCTATTTTATTGCGCGTCGAATAATGGTTTTCACATACACATTTAACACGCAATTAAAACAAATGTGCAAACAAAATGAGAAAGCCGAAATTAAAGTATTTCTATAGCAGTTTAAAAGCCAGTCATTACTAGAGTACTTCTAAGTAATGCAGATGGTAAGTAGTTGTCATTGAAAAGTATGGCTAAAATTGCAGTGACAAAACTAAAATACATAACATTTTGAGGAATTTTAAGAAACTGGTAACAAAAGTTACTATTAAAGATCGTTGCCTATGTGGATGACGTGGTGCTACTGGTCAAGGGAAAATTTCTATCCACGATCAGTCACATCATGGAGACTGCACTAGGTGAACTCTCGTTATAGTCGAAGGATAAAGGACTGCCCGTAAATCCTCGGAAAATGCAACTGATAGAAAAATTATCAATAAAGCTCAAAGGTGTGCCTTTATTGGCATTACTGGTGCCATTAGAAGCTCTCCACAAGCGACCTGGGATATCATTCTATACCTGTCACCTATAGAACATTTTGTAGCGCGCGTGGCGGCTAGGAATCTGCTAAGACTCTACGAGTCATCGTTAGTCAAACCTTCGCGCGACGACCATACAAAAATTATGTACGAAGTATGTCTACTTGATCAGGGTTATTCCCCTCGCGGAATTACGGATTATGATATTACAACTCTAGACTTCGGGAAAGCACCTCTGTTTGGTGGGTGTGCATTTTTCACTGACGGGTTCAAGATGGATATCGGCACGGGTGCCGGTAAGGTAAAACCAACCATTTGACACTTTTATAGGCTGATATTCGAAAGAATCCGTGACATCATAAACCAGTCCTGGAATAGTAGATTGGATTGCAAAGTATCAAAGACTCTATGGCTAAAACTTGATATGGGTGCTATCAAAATACTTATAGGACTGTATAGACGAAGTTTAAGATATTCTGATAGGAATGCCAACGCATTGCTCAGCTAGGGCCTGGGACAGCAGTATACCGGACTATTGTTGGATATGCGAGGATAAGGAGGAAATATAGTCGATCGAGCATATAATTTGCTACTATTCTAGGATACAGAATCTCAGGCCGAAATGGCTAGGCGAAATGGGGGATATTGCGGGTCTTGACTCTCGCAATTTACTAGATTTTGTCAAGGGCGTTAGTCACTTCATCGACTGGGCTTTATAGGGGGACAAAGATTTTCTCTCTCATCTCCTTATTGTTTTGGGTACTGGCATGTGTTTTTGTTTCTCTATTTTTGATTCTTCATTCTTTGAAGGGAATCACAATGGACCTTATGGTTTCCGAATAGATATGCACCTTTTTTATGGTGTATAACCCTTCTTAACCTAAACCTACTATTAAACAAGTAAATATTTTTTTTCAAGACATTTTAAGAGCAAATTTACGTAAAATAAAGTAAATTTATAAGATTTTTACAGAATTTTTTTGCACTTTTCTGCGATTTGAAAATCAAAATGGTCCTCAAAAGTATTTTTTGCTATTAAAGATAATAATTGTGGATTATACTATTAAATTAAACAGTGACAAAAATTTCTTAAAAAAAATTATATTTATCACGCTATAATTTCGCAAATTATAATCATACAACTTATTGGCTGTAGTGGAGGACCGCGAAAAAACCATCAAACGGGAGGAGAAGTGTGGAATACGGATATTAAAAATGATTCTATTGCATTAACAAAGTCCATTGCAATTCAACTACTATTAAATATTCCGTCCAGGACTATCCAAAGACGAAGTGCAGAAGGTTGCTCAAAGTTGTCTTTTATTTTGCTTAAAATTCAAATGACTAGGATTAATTAATTAATACAACGAAAATTGTTCTAATGAATCGATGTGATTTTGATGAATTAAATTTAAAACCTTGGCCAGTAGTGTAATAATCGGTATACTGTAGTAAAAATAAAGTAGTAATATTGTGGTCTAGGGATGTTTTCACGTAATTTGTTCAAAAGCAATTTAATTATGTTTCGATGTTTTTTTATAATTTCTATACTGTAATCACTTAAATTTCAACATAACATACATATATTTTTAATTTTACTGAGCAAGTAAAAATTCAAGCTTTAGTTTTGTCCAACACTGTATATGGTTGCTTTTTTTGTATTAATTTCAGTTCAAATGTATTTTTTTAACCAGATTTTTAAAAAATATTGATATTATTAAAATGATTACCTATAAATGTACCTATTTAAGAAAAAAAAAAAAACTTAGGGAGAAACCCTATCTTAAAATTAATAGCAGCTATGTCGCGTTAGAATTCTTAAAGAAAGTATGTCACTTCATTGTTGTCTTATAACAATAACAGATTACTTAAATTCTAATGGTTAAAATCGTAGAATAAGACATGTATTCTAATGTACAGATAAAAAAATATGACAACAGAATGCAAAAACTTTTGCAATAGCAAATATCAATACTACATAAATATACATACATCCTAATATATATTATATAAATATCTTTGTAAGTCTGTTCGTTTGTTTATTTGTTTGTTTGTTTGTTTGTTTGTTTGTTTGTCAATCACGCCTAAACGGCTGGACCGATTTTCTTCAAATTTGGAACATCTATACTTGGAGAGTGTTATAGGATATATTTTTTTTCAGAACTTGGACTAGGAGGGGTAAAATGGGTGAAAAACGGGCAAAATGAGTACTTTTAATAGTAAATACTGATTTTGTCTATCCTTAAGCAAAAGCATTTTCGATTAAACTACTTAATTTGTTAGAAATATATATTAGCAAAGTGCCGTTGCAAAAATTGGATCGGAAGGGAACAAAAAATAGGTCAAATGGCGAAAATCTGACAAAATTAGCACAAGTAAACATTTATAACTGGGCCGACCATATGATGCCCTACACCAGTGATTATGCTACAAATGTTGATTATTTTTATACCATCCACCACCATCAGTGGTGATAGAGGGTATATAAGTTTGTCGTTCCGTGTGTAACACCAAGAAATATTCATCTAAGACCCAACAAAGTATATATATTCTGGGTCCTTATAAAATTCTGAGTCGATTTAGCTATGTCCGTCTGTCTGTCTGTGTAAAACACGCTCACGTTAAAACTAAGCAAAGGAAATCAACCAAATTCACCCAAAATATTTATTGCTATCCTAAGCAGTTTGGTATTGAAAATCAGCAAAATCGGTTCACAGCGTAAGTTTTCTCAGAAACTACCAAAGATATTTCGATGAATTTTGTCACACATTATTTTTTCAGGGCAGTGATCAATTATGTTCAAAATCTTTACAATCGATCCAATATTTTCCATAGCCCCCATACAAAGGTATATATTCCCGGAAATTAGTTTTTCGTTAATAACTCCCTCAAATATATCGCTATCAACACAAAATTTTGTACATGCAAATATAATATAAACAGAAATCATACTCTCAACGTAGAACTCAGTCGGTCCACAATTTGTCATAGATCCAATATGAGGTCCACTTCCGAAAATCACCTAAACGCACATATTTTATTGATGAATAAAGTTATTGTGATAAAATTCGAGTTAAATATGTTTTGTGTACATACAAATCAGTCTACCGAATTTTTTACAGATATGGTCATAGCTCCCATATAAGACCCACTTCCGAAAATCATTTAAAAGCTCATATTTCATTGTCAAATAATGATATCTTGATAAAATTCGACACAAATATGTTTAGTCTAAATATGAATCACTCTACGAAATTTTTTCCGGATAGGCCCATAATTGGTCATAGCTCCCATAAAAATTCCACTTCCGAAAATAACTTAAACGCATATATTTAATTAAATTCTAAAACTGTAAAATTCGACACAAATACATATGTTTTGTGTACATATAAATCATTCTACCACTTTTTTCCCGGATCGGTCCATTATTGGCCATAGCTCCCATGTAAGGTCCACTTCCAAAAATCACTTAAACGCACATATTTAATTGTAAATGAAGTTATGTTGATAAAATTCGACACAAATATGTTCTGTCTTTATATGAATCACTCTACGAAATAGGCTTCCATATAAAGTCCAAAGTCCCAAAAAGCTATCGGGATAAAGTACGACTTGAGTATGTGTTGTGAGCATATAAATCATTCTACCAAATTTTTTCCGGATTGGCCCATATATGGTAATAGCTCCTATATAAGGTCCACTTCAAAAAAATCACCTAAACGCACATATTTCATTATCAAATAAAGATATCTTGATAAAATTCGACACAAATTGATAAAATTCGACACAAATATTCGACTTGAATTTTTTTTGGCATATAAATCATTATACGAAATTTTTTCCTTACCGGTCGATAATTGGTCATACCTCCCGTATAGGGACCATTTCCGAAAATTACTCAAATGCACATTGACAATCAAAGTTATCGAGATAAAATTCGACATAAATGTGTATTTTGTATATATAAATCATTCTACGGAATTTTTTTCCCGGATCGGTCCATAGGTTGTCTTAGCTCCCATATAAGGTATACTTCTGAAAATCACTTAATACCAATTAATTCGTAATTAAATGATTATATCCGGATAAAATTCAAAATGAGTATGTTCTGTGTACAGATAAATCATGATATTGAAATGTTTTCAAACTGACCTATTAACACATTTTTCTCGACCTAATTAAAATTAGTTTGACATATGCATAAATGTTAGTACCCCCAATACGGGAAAAAATTGCCAAGTTATCTAAAAATTAGATAGTTAAATGGGTTTTAATAAAAAGTAGCTTGCTGGTGGAGGGTATTTAAGATTCGGCATAGCCGAATATAGTACTCTAACTTGTTTTTTATTAATAAAGCATTTAAATTAATTTTACCTTAATTCAGAAATATTAAAGAAAAGGATTTTCTAAAAGGAGGTTATATGGGGGTAGGTGCTTAATATGGGACTATACTTATAAATTTTGGTAAAGGGATTTACGTCTAAATTAAAGTTATTTATGTAGAATATCGCCGTAATATTAGTGTTTATAAGTAAATTTGAACCATCAAGTCCTTTTATGAAGGGAACTTTATATGGGGGAGGTGATCAAGTGAGGACCGATCATTACGAAAATCAGCAGTGTCATTAAAACTTATATAAAACTAAGTTTTGCCAATTTTTGGTGTGATACAAGAATATGTAACACATTTATGAGCTCAAAAGCCTTATTGGGGGCGATTGTATGGGGGCTATGCGAATTAATGGTCCGAATTCAACCATTTTCAATAGGATTCGTCCTTGGAAATTTCATCAAATTATGTTGTAAATTGCGACCTGTAGCGTGCGCATAATGTTTTTAATTACACTTAAACGGCTGGAACGATTTTCTTTAAATTTGAAACATAGTTAGATATATAGGTGTATGGTATGATAGGCCATATTGTTTTCCAAAACTTGGATATGAAGGGACAAGAAGGGGTATGTGGATGAAAAAGGAACAAAATTCGTACTTTTGGAAGTAAATACTAATTAGTGTCTATACTCAAGCAAAAGCATTTCTGATTAAGCTTTTAAAGTGTCTGAAATATGTATTACACAGTGAGACAAAATAAACAAAAATTTAAATACCTGGGAAGTGATACTATTTTTCTGAAAGGTGAATGGGAGTAGAATAAGAATGTGTTTTTAAAATTTGCCAAACACCTCCAAAATCTTGAGTTACGGGTAAATAACCGGTTTTTTTCGTACCTTTAGGCACTTATAAGTCAGTAACTTAGTTAAATCTGGTCCGATATTAAGTTTCTCCACGGATTTAGACATTTATAATGACATATATAACGTTTAAGTAACATGGAGAGATATGTGTGAATTTCATCAGCAAACATATTTTTTATTTAAGTTTTGCACCGTTGTTCAAGTTTGGAGATGATTTTTGAAAGTATTTTATATAGGAACCGTACTATTTATTAATAGATAGATTTTAAAAATCCATTAGAAATTGACGACGTTATTGATCTTTTTCTTAATACAAAATTGTTCATAAACTGATTTTCCGAAAGATGCTTTATATGGGGGATAGGGCTAAATATGGGCCGATCCTCATGCAATTTGGTGGAAATATTTAGATTTATATAAAAGTTATTTATGCTGAATTTCATTGTGATATTGATGTAATTAAGAGAATTATGGAATTCAAGTCATTTTCTGAAGGAGGATTTGCATGGGCACTAGGGTCTAAATAATACAAAAATAGGTATAAATGAGTTTGCTGTAATCTTTAGTGATACTGCTGATTCTTTAGACAACACGGTGTTATTTGACCCTAGTCCCCATACAAACCCTCTTTCAGAAAATGACTTGAATTCCATAATTCTCCTCTTAATATTAATATCACGATGAAATTCAGCATAAATAACTTTAATATAAACATAAATCCTTACACCAAATTTTTCGAGGATCGGCCTATATTTAACCCTATCCCCCATATAAAGCATCCTTCAGAAAATCAGTTTGTGAACAATTTTGTATTAAGAAAAAGATGAATAACGTCGTCAATTTCTAACGGATTTTTAAAAAACAAAATTGCGTTTTTCTCATGAATAGACATGGGTTTCTAATCAATTAATATAAAGTACGGTTTCTATATAAAATACTTTCAAAAATCATATCCAAACTTGAACAACGGTGCAAAACTTAAATAAAAAATATGTTTGCTGATGAAATTCACACATATATGTCATTATAAAGGCCTCAGCTTCTGCTTTCTAAATCCGTGGAGAAACTTTGGAGGTGTTTGGCAAATTTCAAAAACATATTCTTGTTCTACTCGGATCCACCTTTCAGAAAAATATTATCACTTGCCAGGTATTTATTTTTGTCGCATAGTGTTATTTCCATTTAGAAATAGGAGAAAAAGGCAAAAAATAGGAAAAATTTGTACTTCTATGTTTTAACTTAACAAAAAAAAATCAGACTTAAAACTTTTAAGTCAGATTTTTTTTTCGTTCTAAAGTTAACATATTATAGAAGATGAGTTTTGAGTTTTAGAGATATGTGTATTCGAAAGTCCGAACGTTCAAAAAACGGCTAATTATGTGTTCCTTTGTTTGTACTTTTATGAAATTTGAGAAATATATATTTTTTTATTACTATTTCTCCGTAATCGCTCAAAAAATGTGTTTTTCAAAAATGTTTTTGCAAAACATCATTAAAGAGGGAAAGGTTCCTCTCTGACGTGATTTTTTTAATAAATGTTCTACAACATTGATTTCTAAAATGATACAAAATATTTTAAACAAAATACATAAATTTAAATAATTCAATGGAGAAAGAGGATAGTATTTTTGGTACTCTGTTGGTGCCTTTTATAAATATTGTTCAAATTCAATGAGTTTCTTCATAAGGATTTTTTGAAACATGAAGAAGTTAGTGAAAAATTAGCATTTTATGCTTTAAGTCAAGAATTATTTCTTCTCCTAAGTTAAATATGTATATTATAGTTTTACCTAACTAGATAGTATTAGAATTATATTTTTGGAATCTTTTAGTTTTTTATATTGGCAAAAAAAAATTGTGAAGTAATCTCTTAGTGAGGGGCAAAATGAGTAAAATTTTTTATTATGTTAAGTTATTTAAGTCAACGAAATTTTTATATTTCTGAATATATCAAATTTTTTAGTTTACTCTGACGGGAGAATACTTAAGTATGTTATGAAACCACTTAAAATCCCGGGCAACGCCGGGTACAAAAATTTAGTAAATACATACATATGGGAAATTTCGTGTCAAGTGACCCCACTTTAAATATCGATGTCATCCGATTTGGATGAAATTTACACCAAGGTTAGTACTATGGGATAGATACACATTTTCAGCTCTATCGGTCAAGAACTGGCGGAGTCAGAGGGGGACAAAGTTAGACATTTTGGTCATACAGGCAAATCCCGGTATAACGAATGATATAATGTCAGGCCCTTTCGTTAAATCGAAATATTCGTTATATCGTAATTATTTTTTCTAGTAAATTTCTTTATTTAATGGACAAAAAACCATTCAAATTAATGTATGAAATTATTACTTCAAATTTTATTTCAAACAACTAATAACAACGCACACGTTTTTCCATTTTGAACATCTGAACGGATTGAAAAATTTGTGAAGGATTTTAGTTTTCTAACAACTTTAATTTCCTACTATTTCCTTAACCCTATTTTATTATCTAGAAGATAGAATTAAACTCTTTTGAGGAAAAACTGAACTTGAGAATCGATAACTGAGTCTCATGCTGATAATTTCAAAACCCTGGAATATTGCGCCATATTGGGGTATCGAAATAATTTATTTTGCTGTAAAATTTTATTATTTCAATGTATCCCTTTTAAACACTATTCAAGCTAAATTTACCATTAAATTCACATCTAACAGATTTATGCTTTTTAGATTATAATGTAAGGAATTTTGATCGATAGGTCAGATATGTAGTATAACTAAAATTAGGAATATGGGCGACTTCTTTCATTTTTACATTATATTCTAATTGCTCAATCAAGTTTTTGATATTAACAATATAAATATAAAATCAAAAGCTGGATTTTTTTAGGTATTTTTTCTTTTTATTCGTTATATCGAGTATAAAATTTCTTAAACGTTCGCTATATAAGGTAGTTAATGTTAAAAATTTGGCTGTTCGTTATATCGGATTTTCGTTAAAGTGAGATTCGTTATACCGGGATTTGCCTGTACAGGGTTTTATTCAAAAGACTTCACCTATTGGACCTAGCATGTTGGTTGAGTTGGGCCACTTGACATGATATTCTCCATATCTACTATGATGATCCTGCTTTTTATAATGTTAGAAGAGTTTTCTACGATAATTTATAAAGACATTTATTTAAATAATAAAAAATATATTTGGAGAATTCTCAGTGATATAAAAATAAACTTATTGAAGTATTTTATTTCAATTAAAGATTTATAAAAAATACATTTATTATTTAATTAATCTTCTCTATAAATATGTTACCTATAACCATCAATCTTCAATTCGTTATTGATATATATGTACATATTTAAATATGAATGTTTATTGCAAATTTTAGAATTATAAAATAACAAATGTACATTTCGTCACCTAAAACGTAAACGGACCTATCTAACATTTTTAAAATTTTACAGGAGAAGCAAAAAACTATTTAAATTGAAAAGTTTGTTTCTATCAGCGCGATTTATTTTTATAAAATAAACAAATTGTTTAATGATGAAACGTATTATTTGTTATGATGATATTGGTGTAGCATCTGCAATAAAATCTATTTTTGGTTAGTTAGGGCCGTTTGCGTTTCAGGTGACGATATGTATGTATGTGTATATTACCTCACAGAAATTTTGGCGACGATTGTGTTTATTAAGTATGTAGAATAAAAGGTCAATCAACTTTTCTGTTTACTATATTGTGTTATCACTTGCATTGAATAATTACTTTTACTTTCAATAATATTTATATTATTTGTATGAAGTCTACAAGTGATATTAAATACATATGTATGTACATATTATGCAGATCACTTTGACCGAATCATTATTGTATACACATGTAGTTCCTACATATGTGTACATATATATGTATGTACATATCTATGTATATACAAATTAAAATTTTCATTTATTATTCAGCGTTTTTAAGTTTGGTGCTGTTTTTAAAGATTTCTTTCATCAATTCACCAGCATTATTCTTTTAATTTTTGTTTGTCCAGTAATTCCTTGTTCTCGCATTGGGATCAAACCAAAATCCGTTGTGATAATTGCATTATAAATATGCATTTAATTGTAGAAATATTTATTTAGTTAATATTTGTTTCTTAATTTTAAAAAACAAAATAAAGATATACAAATTTAACGCGTAAAAAAAATATCATCTTTTTTTTCAAATTTAAGTATGTAATAGTGTTGCCAATCGGAACTTAAAATTACGATATTCGGGATTTTGAAAATTATAATCTTGATCCCGGGAAAATATCCATATTTTGAAGATACTGTTAAAAGTGGAACTGGGCATGTTAAGATGTTAGATTGTTTTTCAGGACAAAGCTTAGGAATCTAATAATAAAAGGCATGGAATAACGAGTAAGAATACGTAGAAAAAATCTGTTCAGAAAGTTATGTCGCCAATTGTTAGAGAGAAATTGCTGATTCCTTAGATATTCCAACATGACATTGGCCATAGTATAACCCTAAACTTGCAAAAAATGGATGGTTTTGACCGACAATCTACTTATACAAAAAAATAAATATGTGAAAAAATCTGGATATTCATAGGAATGTGTGTATAGTTCTGATGCAACTGGATAATACATTTTGCTGAAAACCTTAATCTAACAAGCAGTAACAAATGTATTCACCAGAGACAAAAACCTTAATCTCACAATCAGTAACAAATGTATTCACCAGAGACAAAATTTATGGTTGAACGCCCACATTTTTTGTATAAACCCAAATCAGACTTATTAAACAGAAATCAGATCAACAAATCTAATATATATATATATATATATATATATATATATATATATATATATATATATATATATATATATATATATATATATATATATATATATATATATATATTTGGAACTTTGTACATTTACGGGTAAAAAGGGGGAAAAAGGGTTAAACCGGTTTTCTTAATTATCTTACACAATATTAGTGATACAAGAAAAATTTTAAATGCACCTGTATCTACTCTTAAAATGAGCAGATGGGTGTCTGGTACTTTTTTGAAATTCGTACTTTTAAGGGGTAAAAATGTGTAACAAATGTGATTTTGGTGCTTTTTTGGCCCTTTATAACTTTTGAACTAATAAACATAATAAAATTTTTAAAATATTTTGGATACATCTCCCAAAATTATGAGACACATACTTCGTACTTTTCTAAAATTCAGTCCTTTTTGAGTGTAAAAGGGAGAAAACTGTATTTATGGTACTTTTTTTAGCACATTAAGAAAACTTTTTCGGTTTATTGAATTATTCCTATTAAATTACGGACTAACTCTGTAATATTTATTGTAATAAAATTTTTGCTATATCACTGGGGAAAAAAGTACTAAAAAGAGAAAAACCGGGAAATTTTATTTTATTCAAACTCATTGAACCAAGTTTTATAAAATTTGAAAAAGTAGTTTATTTACTATACAAAATAAGCTGTTGGTATATTATTTTGGAATTCGTGTACTAAGGCCTATATAGGACTAAATTCGAGTAAATTGTTTGGTACTTTTTGAAAGTACTATTTTTCTGGAACTAATGAATGCAGATTTGAATCGTTTGAGTTTTATCTGTGATATATAGATTTAAATACGGAACATTTTGTAAACTTAATTCTCGAAAAAGTATTTCTAAGCGAAAAGGGGAAAAATTGTATTTTTTATTAGTACTTTCCACTTAGGTAAAATTTATTCCACTTTTGGTACTTTTTCTTTCTTCAAATGATACCCTTTGTATGTTCTTTAATATGAATTCAAAACACATGATTATTAAACATACACGGTCCTCATTGAATAAGATTCTTTAAGAGAGAACTTTTCAGTACTTTTTATTTTTTATTCAACCTTGGAACATTAATTTTAACATACATGGTCTTGACTGAATAATATTCTGTAAGTGGGAACTAGTTGGTACTTTTCTATTCTTCAAATGGTACCTTTTAGATTCTTTATAATGGTTAACCGGAACACACGGTCCTTATTAAATGATAATTTATTGAGAGAGATTTTTGTACTTTTTCGTTTTTCCGATGGTACTTTTTGATATTTTTACGATATTGAACATAGATATTGAAAATAAAATTTAAAATGTATAGACCTTAGTGAATGAGAATCTACTGAAAGGGACTTTTGGTACTTTTTCATTCATTAAAATTATATTTTTTGAATTGTATATAATATTGAACACAGAAACATACAATTTTTGATTAAATGATAATCTATTAGAGGTATTTTATAGTACTTTTTTTCAAATAGTATTTTCGAAATGTTATATAATGTGGAAGCTAAATGAATAAAACTAAAAATACAAGCTTCTTACTGAATCCGAATTTAATCACGTGATATTGAACGTATAAAACTGAAACATTAAAAAAATGTTTAAATAATTTTCAATAAAAGTAAACAAAATTTTGTATGTATTTAATTTAAGTTAGGGTAGCGAAGCACCCATTGTATGCTAGTAATAATATAAATGACAGTATTATTGGAGTTGTCATTTTTTTACAGAAAAGCAAACATTTATTTAAACGTGTAAATTGTATAAAATTGGAATTTTAGGAGTATTTTCTTTTCAAAGTAATATTAAGAAGAGTGCTAACATTTAAGGTATATTTACACTTATCAAATACACTGTTTAAACATACAGTTTTGTTCGAAAGCTAAATGACTTTTCTTGGCAGCACCTTCGGAAGGCCATCCACACAAAAGTTCCGGTTCTATTAACCGAAAAGAATGTCTGTATGTATATAAAAGTTGCTTAGATTTTGAACAACACTGTATATTTATTTATATACAAAAAATGCTACAGTTTTGAAGTTATCACTATGGAATAACTTTATTATATGGTTCGAAATTATTTGCAATTAGGAAAATCATGTAAGATAAAAAAATACTTAAATTAATATCTACGTATTATTCCCCAAATATGAGATACTTGTGAACATACTTTACCTAAGAGAGATACTTACCTATCTATATAAAAAATACTAACAAAATTATTTAAATAAATATTATAAATTATATAGTGATACAAATATAGAAAATACGCTTTTCTCTCGGAACAACTTCTAATAGTGAAAATATGTTGTAAAATATTATTCAATTATTTTGAGGGTAAGAGCCCGCGCATCGCCGCCAAAGTTTATAAATGCGTTTATATGGGGGAAAATTGCACTTTTTCCAGTTTTTTTTTAATGAGGTATTAAGTATTAATTTTTGTGCCACTTTTTAGCAAAATCGTAATGTGTCTTTTCAAAAATAGAAAAACTAAAAATTGGTTAAAAAATTTTTGAGTTATTAAAATTTCCCCCGAGAATTTTGTGGTTATGACGACACATAAAAGTAAATAAAATAAAATAATTTTTATTAGCCATGCGACTTTTAAGTACTTGATTGTCAGGTTATATCGGTGTGGCCTTATAAACTTTTGGGATAGGATCACAAAAAGAAAGAGACATGAAGGACTAAGAAAAAACAAATATGTTCTATTAATTTGTCTATATGTATTTAAAAATGAACTAATATTTTCTTGGAAATCCCGTTAATGGAATCCAATTCAAACCCAAATAATTAAATATCTTAATAATTTCCCTTTGAATGATTTTAGTAAATGGTACCTTAAGCCGATTTGAAAATAAATATAAACTACAATATAAATGCTTTATCAAAAAATAAATCATTACTTTTGCATGATACCATATGGCGGACATGTATATATACCTTCTATACTTTCTTACTTCCCAAACAAAACTATCATTACCAGGTAAGAGGTTAAAATGCTAAAATTTACTTACACAATAGCATTTTAAGTCATGATGTCATTGGAGGCAATTAGTTATTTCAATCGGTTACAAGTAATTAGAAAATTCAGTCGATGTAAATCATGTAAAATAACGTTTATAGCTTCTATATCTATGTTAATAGCTAAGTGGTTACAATTGTGTTTACCAAATTTTTGCTGGGTTGTTTTAATTCAATTTATAATAGATTGAATCCAAACAATATTTAATCATCCAAAAGGAAAATAATAATCAGGGTAATTCCCTAATTTAACTACACGCAGAGAAAAACATGGTTCGGCATGGTTAGGACAACTATTCTATGTTTTTTGTAACAATATTTTGTTGTCATAACCAAACAATTGTTATTTTTATTGAATTTCATCAATATTTTAGTTATGAAGTCATGTGATTACTTGAAACAATAATATGATTACTTGAAATCATTATATGAAACCATAATATGGTTACTTGATGCTATGGTTACTATGATGCTACAACATCACATTATGATAACTATATTATGATGAAATATTCGGAAAATATTTAATCATAATACGATATCTTATTATATTAATAATGATCATAATATATTTTTGATACTAATAATGATCATAATATGTTTTAACTTGAACCCTAATTCTAACCATAATATGTTGTTCTTATGGTTACCACAACCATATTTAAGTACATCAAAAGTAAATTAATTCTTGAAATTAAATCTTGAGGAATGCGTTTGAGTAAATGTATTGACAAATTATTTTTATTATACAAAAAGGCTTTTGTAATGATCGGACCTTATTAGCATCTTTCAAAAAATCAGTTTTTGAACAATTTTGTATTAAGATTTTAAAAAACAAAGTTGCGTTTTACCAAAGAATATTTAATAGTTACATAGAATGTGCGTCTCATACAAGATAAATTTTCAATAGCGGGTAGTGATACATAAAGAATACGTGTAAATCATAACAACCCGAACGTCGAGATGCGTACTCTCGTTATAAATATTCTTTGGTTTTACTCATGAATGACAGAGTTTCTATATCATTAATAAATACTTAGTACGGTTCCTTTATAAAATACTGCGTAAAAATATCTCCGAGATTGGGAAAAGATAAAAAAACTAAAATCTAAATTATTCTTGCTGATGAAATGCACAAATAATTCTTTCCACAAATATTTCTTCTGTGATAAATATTTGTCTAATATAGACACGGGGTTATGCATAAAGGTACCTTTTTTATTTTTCTTTATTTTAGTCGCATAAATAATACCGCAGGCCAACAAATTTTCAATACAGAGGTATCCCTTCCGTATCCCTTCCTGCGTTAGAATTTGTTTATCACATCAGATTTTTAGAGATATCGTGTTCTAAATTATGAATAAAGTTTTCGCTATATTTGGATAAGTTTAGGTTACATATCACAAATAGGGGAAAAGATATGTATAATACTGGTTAAACCTTTAAAGTCAACGAATTGAACTCAAATATAATTAAAAAATAGTTTTTTCATACTTTAGGATTTTTGCCTGATTTTAAGGATTTTCAAATTTTTGTTGCCTTTCTTTCTAAGAATTAATAAAAAACATTTGTAATAAAAAAACATTATGAGAATTATGCAAAATTTTGCTATTTTATTTTAGAAAAATTTAAACTACGAATTAGTAATTTGGAAATAACTATATAATTTAGTAAACAAATACATAATGCTATAACAAGTATTTTGCTTAGAAACTCAATTCTCAATTCTAATATATATTAAAAGTTTCAAAATAAAAAGGCTTAAGGGCACTTATTTATTTAACTTTATTTGTATTGTTATTATTATGTATTTACTTTATATTATCATCATCATAACTGAACTGGTGGTGTATTATGTATCATCAAACCGGCAATTTGTTTATACACCCATTTAGTTGTTTACACATACCTAGCTACAAGTAAATAAATTTTTATGTATACTTATGAACAATATAAAATATGTACAACAACAATAACTTAATTTATTTACTCTTGTACTAAGTTTAAACATTTTGTTGGGTGATTTACACAAACTCATTATTATGTTGCGTCTTTTGCAAAAACCCAAATTGAGAGTAAATAAAGAGTAAGGAAAGCAGCATTGTCAACATAGGGCTTTCAACACTGTTATTATTCGTGCTTTTAAAATGCTGGCATCTCATAATGTAAAAGGTTATAATAATATCTGTAAATGGACTACTACTACGACATTAAGTCCAAGAATTACCAATAGTACATATTCGAAAAACCTCATAGTCCGATGTTCATGTCCATGGATATTATGACTCTTGTGCGAAAAAATATTGAGTTAGTGCATGGTGCTTTTTTGAAAACATGTGTCACAAAATTTTACAATTTTCATGAGTTTGGTGCTTTTGTGAAATTAAAAAGTTGACAACGCTGAAAGAGAGTAGGAGTGATAAGTTGAGAGAAAGAGCGAGCAAGAAAAATAGCGTAATATGCAAAATATATAAAAAGAAAACAGCTGTGATTATAGCGGTAAATAAACGCATATAATTTGCAAAATTTCTATGTAGAAAAGGAGAAAAACTAAAACTGTAATTACCATGTGTGTATTTTTTCTTATTCGTAATTACTACGCGTGAGAATTTTCATAGTTTTTTGTTGTTATTTTGCAAAAATGCATGCAATGTGTTTTTTATTATCTAATCACGTGTCAATATTGTTATTAAATCAAGTACCTATGCACATACTTCGAAAATAATTTATACATTTCTATAGACATAAACATTTAGTTTTACAATATTAATTTCATACTAACGAACTTTTGATTAGTTTTTTATTTCACGCACTATAGAATATATTTTCTTTTTTAACAAAAAAGAATTTCGTCATCACTTACTACTACCATAACAACTATGCCGAAGACATCAATAATTTGACTGCCTGCCTGATGAATCCAAATGACCAAATTTAATACATACAAACAACAACAAAATCGTTTTAGCCACCAAAATCTTATAAGGAAAAAACATATTACATACATTCATACATACAATTCTTAAGAATCAACAGCTTATAGCAATGTCGGACTAACAGACTGCTTCAATCAACAATTTGTCAATATATATGTATGTATATTAATGTCCGTAATTATGTATGTTGATACAAAAATATGCACTATATGTGTTTTATAATAATTTTCCATTAAAATTTGAAACGAACCTTTTTTTGTTTTTTATTTTCCTTTTCTTTAATTCTTTGGTGATTTTTATTTTGTAATTATTTCATGCCTTTTTGTTGTATTTTTTAAATAAAATTGCACATTTATAGCTAGATTAAACAAATATAAAAAATATTTAAATTCACTCAACGAAACGGCAGCCTTTAAATAAAAAGAGACACAGCTAAAAACACACGAACCGCACGAAGGGCAAAAAAGAACTGATTTCTAAAGTAATTTTTATTCGAACCTCACTACTCACCAAACACAAATTGTAAAAAATACACAGTCACTCGGTAATTGTTCTGTGTTGGGTTCTTTTTTATGTACGGACGCACTGATATAGTGGTGGTAGTGGTATTGGTGTGCCTTCCCAGCAAACACAATTTCTAACTTATAAAAACAGTTGATAATTAAACATGATTAACATAATTACGATCTAATACATGTTATTGAATTGTATTTCAATGGTATATATGAATAAGCAGAAACAGTTTCACATCTGAATCTCTTGCACCACAAGCAAGGTCACAATAATCTGGGCTTTGCGTATATCTCTCATATTTTGCATTCTATGAGATTCAACGATATTACAATTTTTGTAGATAATCAAATTTTCATCATATTGGTGAAATATTGCCAATTTTTACATTGATCAGACAAATTATCTCCCATCATCGACCCTTTTATTGTATTTCCATGAGATCCGCGGCGCTACTTTGAGATCAGTTTTATACTTTTGAACAATAGTTTTCCAAGATTTTTATTATTTTTTTTCAATGTAGAGCGTGATTTTGAGTTCACAGCTATAGTAAATAGTTATATCCAAAGAAAACAATATTATTTTAAACATTACATGCTAAGAAGGATAACTTCTTGCGATATCCTTCGAACAGGGTGAGATTTTAAAACATAATTTATAGTTGTTTTAATTAATTGATTGTCGATACACGTTCTTACCAGGATTATACTTAGCCCACATACCTTATTTATATTTATCTAAGCCTACTGGATAAGGGCTACGTCCGTTCGAGTATTGATGATGAAGGAGCAGCTTCTTCTGTTTTGACATGTTTTATATACCGCAACCTAACAGCATCAATACCATTCTGTGGCAGTACTTGTTCTTAATACTCAACAATTCTGGAATATAGGGTAATAATTTCAATTTAACATTTCTTTAATTTATACAATTTTATAATGCCTTAAAGCATGCTATGCAATTTAAGACCTAATACGCTGTTAATCGATTGACTAAAATGTTAAATTTACCATAATATTTATGTGACTGAAAAGTGTGTAGAAATTGCGGCGAATTACATATTACATTACATAATTTTGTACAGGAACTATAATAAATTGTAGACCGATTTTTCTGATTTTCAGTATAGTTCATCTTTAAATGAAAAAAAAAAACATGGCTGTAAAAACATGCCTGTAAAAACATGGCTGTTTTTGTAAAAACCAAAGAAAGATCAAAAAATATAAATTTTTTTCAGAGTTTTTTAAAATTTTGGCATGTAAATGATAAATATTCTGGCAAGTTGCATTAATTTCCATTGCTTTGCTCAGAATTTGTTTCCACCGAGCTTAATCGTTTTTGATATTCGAACAAATTCCGTATTTTTTTATCCTTTTTACAATTATTACAAACGCTTTTAAAAGTGTATATCTAATAATTGTAAACAATTTTGTTTCTAAAACTAGTTGAATTATTGTAGATTTCCCATACATATTATTTTGATTTAAAACATGTCGAAAATGTTTTTTTTCGAACAAGATTTGCTTATGCAAACGATTCAAATCTGTGAACATTAAAAAAATCATAATCAGATAGTCATACTCCAATTGCGACCAAGTAAAAATGTTTGTATATTTGTAGGTTTAATAAATAAAAAATATTAATTTGATAAATTTCTTATAATTTTTTTCAGTGTACAAACAACCATTATCAATTATACAACCCTGTTTTAGTACAATAGTACTAGAACACTGTTCCCATGGCACATTTAGCAAGGTGCTGTCATTTTCACAACAATAACAAACAGTAAACGAATATAAGTAAACGTTTCTGTCAAATTCTGCCTGTTGTTTTTGTTTAAGATTCATTTAATAAAAAATATACTTTGACAGCTGCGCGAATGATACAATCTGCTAAATTTCTCTCGATAGTACTAAAACAAGAATCCTATTCTGTCAAATGTATAAACAATACTTTTATTTGTTGTTTTAAATAAAATTATATTTTCTAATAAAAAACGAAATTTAAAAGAAGACATGTCTGGGGTAGTGCTCGAATTTAATCGATGTTTTCTGTGTCGCAAAAAGAATACCAGTGATAAGTTCCAGAAGAGCATAAATGTTACCCAGTGCCCGGCCTCCAAGAAAAGTATTCGAACAGTCCTTTTGCATTTGGCCCGTTTGGGTAAATTTGAATTGCATCTGTCTAGTGGAGAATGGCTGTGCCGCAAGTGCTACATTCAAATAGCAGATTATGACTCCAACCTAGTCAACGTAACTCGCAAGCAAAGGAACCTTTCAATGCTGGTGGAAAAAGCTGCCACCAGCTTTGAAAGCGACATCGAAGAAGAATGCCTTCAAGAAATGTCTAGCATGGCTGAATTAAATGATGATAATTTCTTCGAAGATGCAAATGTAAGTGATCATGAAATATCTGAAACAATATTTGATGTAATCGGTGGTGACAGTTCCCGCAAAAAAAAGCAAGATAATGATCAACAGCTCGTAATTCAGTCGGTCCAGTCTGAATATCAGCATCGCCCCATCCCATTATCTGAACAAATCCAATGTAATTTATGTGCAATGCGCTTTAGAAATAGAGCACGTCTTCAGAGACATGTGGTACAGGCTCACAAGAAATTCAGTTGTAATGTTTGTTCGTTTAGTCATCGCAACGAGGACTATGTGATGTTACATATGAATATTCATGAAGGTAAAAATGAAAATCAGTGCAGATTTTGCAACAAAGAGTTCACAACCAAAATCAGCACTATACGTCACATGGAAGTGCATTTGGATACGAAAAAGTATCAATGTGACAAATGCGGTTTATGTTTCTCGCAAACGACTGTCCTCTACAACCATAAGCTTCAACATGAGGCCGAAGAGAAGCCCTTACGTTGCGAAATATGTAATCAAATATTCAAGACGAAAAGAACTTTCCGCCATCATATGGTCACCCATAGAGCAGATCGTCCCCGTTACAGTTGTGAGTTTTGCTTTAAAACCTTTACCGAGAAATACACGTTAAAGGTACATAAGAGAACTCACCCAGAGGCCGGAATCACAGCAGCACCTACAGGTTTTCAATATCAGCAGCAACAACAGCATGAACATCAGTATCAAGTTGAGTCGGAACAACATCAGTCATTTAATCAGAATCAAGTTGATTACCTTCAAACGACAAATATGCAGCCTACCAATTCTCAAACAACTTCAGCCGCAACAGCAATTCCAAAATTTAGTTGCATTATCTGCGATCAACCATTTACTACAAAGGATCACCTCAACAAGCATATGGAAAAAGAACATGACGTAATATTGAAGTCATTAACTATAGCGAACTTTTCGCAATTCGAAGTTGTAACGAATGAGCCACGAAAACCTTGTCATATTTGTGGTCAAATATTTAGTGCCCAACATAACTTAGAATATCATCTGGAGAACGTCCATGGTGTATCATTTAAATAAATTTGATCTTCATCTTTTCTTTAAACAATTTTACATCAGAAATTTATAGATTTGATTAACTTTTAGTATATTTAAAATGTTTTAATATTTAAATAGCTATTTAGCGTTAAGATTAATTTAATTGTAATTACATTTGAAAATGTAGTAATTAAAAGTATAAAATAAAAATTAAGATTAATACCTATAATGTATTTATGGTGTTTTCATAGTATATACAGAGAAACAAGACTTGCTTTCAAAATCACTTATAGCTTATCTATAGCCTTTACAAACGAACAAATGGATATGAGCGTGAATCTAGCAGCCATTGGTAATAACTCCGTCTTGGTTTTCATAATCAGTTTTTAAATACTTTCAATGGGGGACTTGGCGCCTCCTATATGAATTAAATACAAAATTTCGTTTATCTGGGAAACTAATAGAACTAGATTCTTCAAATTTTGCACAAATTACTTTAATATTCATCTGAACATATTGGAGGAAAAGCGGCGGACTTTCATCTGTGAAGCCTGAAGCCCCACTTGAATTAAATAGAAAAATTCGTATATCTGAGAAACTATTCATGTGAACATTTAGAGAATAATGGGCGGACTTTCAATGTGGGGCTTGGCACCCCATTTCATATATCTCGAAAACTGTTACACTGAAAATAATCCATGCCTAATATACACGAAAAATTTTGTACATTGTACGAAATGCTTCGTGGTTTCGCACCACGAAATTCTTTCGTTATACGAAATTGTACGAAATATTTTAGTAAAATGCAAAATAATTTTATATAATTTTAGAAAAAAAATTTTTCATTTTACGATTTTTTTTAAAGACATAAATATGTTAGTTCATTTAAAATAATTATTGTAAATTTAAAAAAAAGATTGCGAATTAAAAAAAATAATGTTTTATGTTTTTTAAAAAAACATAAAAAATTAATTTCCTGAAAATTTAAAATTACGTTTAATTTAACTCGCTTAAAATTACGAAAATAACAAAAAAAAAAAAAAAAATTCGTAACAAAATAAATTGTTAGTGAAATCAAAAATAATTCTTGTATATCTATAAAGGTATTTTCAGACTACAATACTGAGTATTAATACTTGTCAAGAATATTTGTATCATAATACAATTTACTAGTCTAAATATAATTTGTAATTTGATTTTCAAAAATATTACTGATTTTTTTGGCATACGGTCGGTATTCATAAATTTTTTAAAACAATTCAAAAACTTTTTATTTTCAAACGTATTCGGTATGTATTTTATAAATACAATAAAAAACAAACAAAAAGTGTAAAATACATTAAAAATAAGAACGAAAAGTGCATAAATAATTGAAAATTGGATAAAAAATATTACAAATGTTATAGTGTAAACATAAAATGTATTTTTCGGATTGATTTTTTGAAAATGCGAATTATTTTCATAATATTTTTAATTTGAAGTGTGTTAATACTCAGTATTGTAGTCTGAAAATACCTTAAGTTATATATAAAATTCTAACGTTACTGACTGACTGACTGACTGACTGACTGACTGACTGATTCATCATCGCACAGCCTAAACGGTTGAAGCTAAAGTGCTGAAATTTGGACAGGAGGTTGGTCTCCCACCAAATAGATCCACTAAGACGGGATTTTTGGAAATTCGAATGTTTAGGGGGTAAAAAAGGGTAAAAACGGGTAAATTCGGTAACCTTATATCTCCTAAACTAGAAAAGATACAAAAACAGTTTAAAGCTTATCGCCGTTCATTTAAAAAATAAACGGACAGGTGTCTGGTACTTTTTTAAAATTCGGCCCCTTTAGGGAATAAACGGGTAAAAACTGTATTTTGGTACTTTTTTCGCACCCCATGTATCTTTTAAACCAGTGCACATTCAAAAAATATTTTTGACTCCTTCATAACTTAACGAAAAAATAAAAATATGAATTTAGTACTTTTTGGATATTCGGACGTTTAAGGGGTTAAAATTGTACCTATTTTTGGTACTTTTTTCATAAAACATTGTTTTTGGTTTATTAACTTATACATATGAATACATAATAACGGGCTCCCACTACGATGTTGCAACTTTTTGGAATAGAATTTTTATTTCGTTAATGGGGAAGAAAAGAGTACCAAAAGGGGTAAAAACGGGAAATTTGATTTTATTCAACCACAATGATCCAATTTAGATAAAATTTTTAAATTTAGAAACACTAAATATCCTAATGGGGTGTTATTTGGAACCCCGGTATCAAGTGATATTTTTTGGTACTTTTCATTCTCCAACTGGTCCTTTTTGAGTTTTCTATGACATTGAAATAGAAACATGAAATTAATAATAAAGGGACTTTTCGCTACTTTTTCGTTCTACACAGGTACTTTTTTGAGTTTTCTTTAAAATTAAACCTAGAAACATGAAATTAAGCATGTAGAGCTCGGAGTAAATGAGAATCTATAAAATGGGACTTTTTGGTACTTTTTCGTTCTTCAAAAGGTACTTTTTGAATTTTCTATAATATTGAACCTAGAAACATGAAATTAAACATGTAGAGACCGGAGTAAATGAGAATCTATAAAAGGGACTTTTTGGTACTTTTTCGTCCTTCGACTGGTACTTTTTGAGTTTTCTATAAAATTTAACCTAGAAACATGAAATTAAGCATGTAGAGCCCGGAGTAAATGAGAATCTATATAAGGGGACTTTTTGGTACTTTTTCGTCCTTCGACTGGTACTTTTTGAGTTTTCTATAAAATTTAACCTAGAAACATGAAATTAAGCATGTAGAGCCCGGAGTAAATGAGAATCTATAAAAGGGGACTTTTTGAAACTTTTTCGTCTTTCGACTGGTACTTTTTGAGTTTTCTATAAAATTTAACCTAGAAACATGAATTTAAGCATGTATAGCCCAGAGTAAATGAGAATCTATAAAAGGGGACTTTTTGGTACTTTTTCGTCCTTCGACTGGTACTTTTTGAGTTTTCTATAAAATTTAACCTAGAAACATGAAATTAAGCATGTAGAGCCCGGAGTAAATGAGAATCTATAAAAGGGGACTTTTTGGAACTTTTTCGTCTTTCGACTGGTACTTTTTGAGTTTTCTATAAAATTTAACCTAGAAACATGAAATTAAGCATGTAGAGCCCGGAGTAAATGAGAATCTATAACAGGGGACTTTTTGGTACTTTTTCGTTCTTCAAAAGGTACTTTATGAATTTTCTATAATATTGAAAATAGAAACATGAAAGTATGCATGTAGAGCCTGGATTAAGTGAGAAACTATAAAAGGGGACTTTTTGGTACTTTTTTGTTCTTCAAAAGGTACTTTTTGAATTTTCTATAATATTGAACCTAGAAACATGAAATTAAACATGTAGAGCCCGAATTAAGTGAGGACCTATAAAAGGGGACTTTTTGGTACTTTTTCGTTCTTCAAAAAGTACTTTTTGAATTTTCTATAATATTGATCCTAGAAGCATGAAATTAAGCATGTAGAGCCTGGAGTAAATGAGAATCTATAAAAGGGGACTTTTTGGTACTTTTTCGTTCTTCAAAAGGTACTTTTTGAATTTTCTATAATATTGATCCTAGAAGCATGAAATTAAGCATATAGAGCCTGGAGTAAATGAGAATCTATAAGAGGGGACTTTTTGGTACTTTTTCGTTCTTCAAAAGGTACTTTTTGAATTTTCTATAATATTGAACCTAGAAACATGAAATTAAGCAAGTACAGCCAAGATTCAGTGATAACCTATAAAAGGGGACTTTTCGGCACTTTTTCGTTCTTCAAAAGGTACTTTTTGAATTTTCTATTATATTGAACCTAGAAACATGAAATTAAGTACGTAGAGCCCGGAGTAAGTGAGAACATATAAAAGAGGACTTTTTGGTAATTTTTCGTTCTTCAAAAGGTACTTTTTGTGTTTTTTATAACATGAAATTAACCATGTGGAGCCCGGAGTTAATGAGAATCTATAAAAGGGGACCCTTTGGTAATTTTTCGTTCTTCAACTGGTACTTTTTTAATTTTCTATAATATTGAACTTAGGAACATGAAATTAAATAAAAAAGGTCTTTTGTTACTTTTTCGTACTTCATTGGTACTTTTTGAGTTTTCTAAAATATTGAATATATAAACATAAATTTAAATAGGGGACTTTTTGATATTGCAGATATATATACATTTACAATAATATTTATTTTATTCCATTACGATGAGGGTAGCGAAGCACACTGGGTATAGCTAGTTACTAAATAATTTTGTTACGAAAAAAATTCGTTACTTTCGTTAAATATTACATGCCTTAACGAAATTATTTTTGTAAAAGAAAACAAAGTTTCTTAATATATACGAAAAAAGATATTACGACAGGTTTTCGTACTTTCGTAAAATTAGAAAAGGGGTTGATTAAACAATATTTCGTATTATACACGAAATTTTCGTATATATTACGAAACAAGTACATAGTTACGAAATTTTTTTTCGTAAATTTAAGCATGGATTATTTTCAGTGCAGATTATTCAAATTTTTCATAGATACATAGAAAATTGCGATAGATAGAAATTGGAGAACTAATACAACTAATTCTAAATGCCTTTCAAAATTCAAACTATTCCACAGTTAAAAAATATCTTTAAAACTTTAAAAATGAATAAAGATTGTTAATTTATAGTATACGCACAATTGGGACGAACGACGAATTTTTCGGAACGAATATTCGTCGTTAGAAATAGAACTCACTTGGGTATATGAAAATGTACACAATCATTGCGTATGACGAAATTCGTCGTACGTAAAGAACTGTGCGATAGGTTTATTTCTATTTCTTATGCAGACGAACGACGAATTAATTGGGGAAAATTGTTTTAAGATCAATTCCGGTAGCCCGAATTTGCTGAAATTTGGCGGTTGTGAGTACAGCTAATGACAATACAATATTATGTTCGAATATTCGAAATTATATTCGAAAATTCGAAGTTATGTTCGAAAAATTGTTTATGCTCTTAAAATAATCTCTGGGTCACAAAAACTAAAAATAACATTTTCGAAAATTCGAACTTAAGTTCGAAGAATTTTTAAAGCCATTAAAACCAATTCTCGTGGCCCGAATTGTCTGAAATTTGGCAGTCTGGAGTACACTTGATGACACTACAATACTATGTTCGAATATTCAAAATTAAGTTCGAAAATTCGATGTAATGTTCGAAAAAATTTTGAAGCTGTTAAAATAATCTCAAAATTGGGGATATTCACAAAAATATAATTTTAGTTCTTTTCGAGGCCAATTTCTTACATATTCTAATTTCGAAATAATGTTCGAATAAATTTTAAAGCTGTTAAAAATAGTTCAAAATCGTGGAGATTCACAAAAATGTAATTTTTGTTCCTTTTTCTAACTTTTTCCAATTTCGAACAAACAAATTTTGAAACGAATTCGCAGTACGAATAATTTGATTGTGTTCCATTCGACGAATTTACGCAACGAATTGTTGTCGACTAGTTCGTCGTGCTATACGAAATTTGTCGTTCGTCCCAATTGTGCGTATACCATTAATCAAAAGAAATTTATGTGTTATTAGAAATAATTTTGATTATTAATATTATTTTATATATTTTCCATATTTATTATAATAATCAATGAAACATTCGTTTCCAAATCATCGAATTTGCTTTGGTTCAATTATTCAAAATTCTCTCATAAACACATGAATACCAATGACACGCTAATGTTAAAATCATGCATGTTTCACCTAAATCGAACCACTTCGTCATCACTTGCACCTCTGATTAAACAACATCTTCGTCATGTAACTTTTTGCTGGGAAGACATAGATATTTAAGAATTGCTAGATTGAACTAGATATGATAGAAAATGTCATGCTGCATTTCAAGGAAGCATTAATATTGGAAAATGCAAAACATTTAATAGGTCATAGATATTTAAACAGAGAAATAGTGAAAAAACTGAGAGTAATTCCGCAAATGTTCATAATACAGATTGCTGCAGAGATTAAAGAAGAGCTTGGAAATGGTGTTTATGTTATAACGGTTCGGAGAGCACTGCAATAGGCTAAGTACAATTGTCGTATATATGTATACTAGCTATACCCAGTGTGCTTTGCTACCCTAAAAACAATATAAATAAAAAATCTTCTTAATAATTTTGAAGATTCTAACTATAATGTTTTCCAGAGATAATTTTTTTCCAAACGTTAATTAAGATTTTAATGTAATCGATGACAAATTATAAAAAAAATCTAATATTTTCCCAGACATACGAAATTTTGTATTTAATTCATATAGGGGGTGCCAAGACCCCATTGAAAGTCCGCATGTTATTCTCTAAATGTTCACATTAATGTCAAAGATCTTCACTTTTTGTCTTAAATAATTATATTGATACTAAAGTTGCTCCGACAAAATTTGAAGACTCTAACTATTATATTATGAAGATTCTAGCTCTAATAGTTTCTCAGATATACGAATTTTTCTATTTAATTCATATGGCAACTCACGGCCCCCAGATGAAAGTTCGCTTTTTTTCTCCAAAATGTTCATATGTATAATAAAGTTCTTCTTGCAATATTTGAAGAATCTTGTTCTATTAGTTTCCCAGATAAGCGAAATTTTGTATTTACTTCATATGTGAGGTGCCAAGCCCCCCATTGAAAGTCCGCCCGTTATTCTCTGAATGTTCACATGAATGTCAAAGTTATTCAATTAAAATTTGAAGATTCTAGCTCTAATAGTTTCTCAGATATAATAATTTTCCTATTTAATTTATATGGGGGCGATGACGAAAGTACGCTCTTTTTTCTAAAAAATGTTCAGATGAATATTTAAGTTCTTAGTGCAAAATTTGAAGAATTTAGTTCTATTAGGTTCCCAGATAAACCAATTTTTGTATTTTATTAATATGGGAGCTGCTACTCCCCTCATGGATAGTCCGCCAATTTATTTCCAAAAATGTTAACATGGATGTTAAAGTTACTCGTGCAAATTTTTAATATTCTAACTATAATAGTTTCCAAGATAAACGAATTTTTGTATTTAATTTATATGGGAGGTGCCACGCCCCCTAATGCTAATCCGCCCACTTTTTGTCTTAAATAATTATATTGATACTAAAGTTGCTCCGACAAAATTTGAAGACTCTAACTATTATATTATCTCAGATATACTAATTTAATATTTTCTTAATATGGGCGTGGCACGTCGCCCACATGAAATTTCAACATAAAAAGTAGCATATAGTTCCTTCCAGACATACAGCTGTGAAAATTTCAGGAAAATCGGTCCAGCCGTTTAGCAGTCTATAAAGCACAAACAAACAAACATACATACATACATACAAACACACTTTCATTCTTATATATATAGATAATCGTTCTAAAATGAGTTAACTGAACCATAAGAAGCGCTTAGAAAATGCTAAATGATTTTTGGGAACAACCCAGCAAAAAAAGTGAGGAAAAAGATGTAGAATTTTCAACACAAATAACATGCTAGAAATACTTCCAATTTTGGTGAAAAACCTATGAATTTGACATTAGCGTGTCATTAGAGGGATGTTGTTCAATTTTGACAATGTTCGATGCCTAAAATAAACCACATTCTTTTAATGACATCCCAGCAAAAATAATAGATGTCATACTTTACAAACGACATCTTAATCACATCCAAAAATGCGATTACATATTTTTCGCTTTTATGAACCAAATATTTCCTTTCAAATAAAAACCCAGTTAAAAGTGAGGAAGGAGATGTAAAAAAGTCACTACAAATAACATATTTGAAGTTCATCAAATTTTGGTGAAAAACCAATGAAATTTACATAAGCGTGTCATTGAAAGAATGTGATTTATTTTGGACATCAAAATATCGAATTTTTACTGCTTTTTCACCAAAATTGGAATTACTTCAAGTATGTTATTTGTGGTGAAAATTCTGTTTCTTTTTCCTCACTTTTTTTGCTGGGTCGTGATGAAAATACTATATATTTTTCCACACTTTTTTACTGGGATATGAACAATAAAATAATCATGAGTTTTAACTTTAAAGTGCTTTCTGTGCCAATCATTCAGTTACGCAACAATCGAAAAAAGGTATTAAAAAGATATGTTTTTCAATCTATTTATCGACTTTAAATCTAAACGAAATTGGTTGATCGAAAAATGTATAATCTATTATATCTATTAAGAGTTTTCCGTACTACTTATTGCTCACATCTTCCTTGATAGTTCTGTTATCTGTGATTGTTTTTTAAGTTAAGATTGAAAGTAACCTAACCTATAATAGTTGTAAAATACTTATATTTAATTGAATTCATCGAGTCGACATTATTTTATAAATTTTAATACTTCTGGTATCATTCATTTAATTACTTAGCATTCCGTTCTTATTCCTTTAAACATGTAAATAAAAAACCAAACATCAGTATTAATTTTTATTCTTTTTTATCTATTTTTTTTTTTTCATTTAAATTATTTTGATTTGTTTTTATTTTTTGTTTTATTTTAAATAAAATTATTCATTATTATGTAAATGTAATGTTGTTGTTTTTTTGTTTGTTTTTTTTTATAAACGTTAAGATGGCAAATTCTCTTAAAAAAATATCATTACGTAAAAAATATTTTGTGTTGTTGTTGTTGTTGCATGTGTAAATACAATATAAATTATAAATAATAATTTTAATAATAATAATCATAATATTAATTTGTTTATACGTCTATATAGATTGTTTGTCATAAATTAAATAAGTTTTGTAATGTTAAATAATCTGAATAAGTAGTACATAATTATAATAATAATAATTTAAGAATAATAATAATAGTAATTGTAAGCTTCACACCTATAGTATGTTTATTAATTATGACATTATTATTTTTTTATTATTTTTATCATTATCGTCATCATCATATAAATTTTTTTATTTATTTATTAATTTCTTTTGCTTGTTGCTTTTTCTGAATTTATTTTTAAATGTATTTGTTTTGTACAGACTTAAATGTAATTTAAATATTTTGTTTTTTCTTTCTTCTTGCTGCTACTATTGTTTAAACTAACATAGTATGTTTTATGTAATTAATTATGTTTTAATGTTGGTTTTTCTTTAATTTTTAATTCGCCTATAAACCAGGTCTACGAATAAATAGTGGATAAAAGAATGTAATTTGCATTGGAAATTATATTTTGTATTTTGTTAAACTGTGATGATTTAATTATAAAAACTTCGATATAATACAGAAATTAATTAAGTCTGGATACTCACAGATACAGGTTTGTGATTAAGGTTGGGGTTTTTATAAGAAGTTTAAGTGATGGATACTGTGTAAGAGATTTAGATGAATGTCTGCCAGTTTGTTTATAATAATTTCGATAATGTTTATGAGTTGGTTGGTATAATGTATTAAATATAATTTATTGTATATGTTGTTTTTGTTGTAATTAGAGTTTATTATTTTATTTTATGTTTTTTATTGTATATATTTTGCTTAAAAAAATATTGTAGTCGGATTTTGTCCTATAGTAAGTAGAAAATATATATATTTTACAATTACTACCAATTAAAAAGAAACAACTAAAAATAAGCAAACTTTTTTAAAATAATTAAGATTAAATTTTGATTTTAAGAGAATTATGCAAATTATAAACAAACTGATATTTATTTATAAAAAAAATATAGAAAAAATTAAGAGTAAAAAATTAAAAATCACACTTTCTTGTATTTATTGCAGGCAGTCCTTAAGTTAACATTTTAAATTATTATTATTTTTACTGTTATATTAATAATAAAGAATAGAATACTCAACTGCTTCGAAAAAATCATTTAATTATACAATTATAACAATAAAGAAAGGAAAATACTAAAAATAAATAGATTCTTAATTCTTTTGATTGCAAAAAAAAAAAAAACGATGTAGAATAAAAAAATATATATTTGTATGTAGTTATTTTTTAAATAAACATTGATCAATTAGATTTCGTTTTATTCGTTGATAAAAATGTTTCGTTTTACTTTTTTTCTTGTTTATTTGCATAATATAAAAAATTATATTAAATATTTTACATTTTGTTTTACTATCCATTAACTAAATACATTTCTTTATACATTATATAAAACATACAAAAAACTTTAAATTATTTTGTGTTTAAAGTAAATTCAATAAATTCTCAAAGTATTATTGTTTTTATAAGCGCAAAATATCTTAGCTACGAGAAAGCTATTCTGTTAAAATATTGTCCAAATTAAAAAATAAGAATAATAATACAGAATTTGTCAATCTAATTAAAGTATAAATTTTTCCGGTTTGGGTCTAAAAAATAAAAAAAGATAAATAACTTTAGAAATAAAGCAAATCAGTAGAAGAGTATAACAGACAAAAAAAGCACAATTTTTGTTCATAAAAAGTAAAAAAAATAGCTGGATGTGTATACGATACACCCATTGAATTTCTGAATACATACAGAACAAAATAATGATAACAAAAGATTTTAAACAAATAAAAACCTTAGGAAAAATGGTATTAGTTCCACAAATAGTTCTAGAAAGCATTATTTTATATTGTACTCGTTCTAGGTTGGAGTTGAGACCAATGGTTTTTATTCGAAACTGTTGACTTCGGAACTGGTTCTGAGGTAGCGTTATGGTGTCGACATTCGGTACAATTGAATTAGGAATCTGATTAATTCCTTAGAGTTCTGTTGCATACATGGATAAGTATATGAATACGTTTACTACATACATATAGTGAGGAAATAAATTATTGGCACAGCACTTTTAACTTATGATTGTTTTATTAATAAAGAAATATTTTTACTGGATAGAGAGCCCAGTTTTCCATTCACAGTTTAGAATTTCCATTATATTACTATTTATATATTTTTTAAACGTTTTTATATTTTTATTAATTTTGTGAACATTTATTTGAAAATAGAAAAGGCGATGGAAGAAACGGAAGCACAGTCCAAGGAACGCTTAATTTCAAAAGATGCCAGAGAGTCCATGAATCAGAATGATAAGGCAAACGACTCGAAATATAGAAATGGAGTGGAAACTTTATTTTCTCTATCATTGAAAGTTGTATGTGATTGTATGCCTCAGTTATTTGGTAATAATGTAAAATGTTGTTGCCTACGATGCCAAAGTCAGGTAGTTTGTTAACCAAACAATCAAAAGTTGGAAACAACATAAAAACCGTTAGTGTATCAACCGATTCAGATCCCAGCCTAAACATGTTTAGATGAAACAGGAAATTTGAAAAAATTTTTGAAATTTAAAAACTATTTGATAATGGCGAAATCTTTTGTATTTAATTGCGATTCCATATTGTTTTATAACTTTTTCATTTTGGTATTAAAATCACCAATTTTTGATTATTCCTGTTCCAATATTTTGCTTTTTTTCTACATGTGTTTACTTCGTTTAATTTTACTTTTTTTTTAATTTTTGGCCGCTTTTTGCTTGGCTGTCATACTATTTCCACAAATGTTCAGTGTCGTACGTATTACAACATGAGAAACATTTTATGAAAGCCTTATACACACAATATGAGACGCATGATTTCAGTTATTATCGCCACTATAAAGGAGAACGAGACTGGTAAATGAAACTATTCGAGATTTTGTGTGAATTTCTTAATAATTACATTCCAGATTTTTTGCATAATAATATCTTCATTCCTAAAGCGGAAATAATCCGCTGATACGGATATAATCTACAATGTTTTACATATTTTAAAAAGAGTTTGTTTTTTTCTAACTCAGTATTGGTATTGTTTGGCGGCATTCTTAAACTTTCATCCGAGAACAGCACTTGTTCTCAAAATTTATTTGGTATCTTTTACGCACTTCTTATGGTTTATAAGATTATATGAAATATAAAAATATTATTTAAATACCAATAACAACATGACAATTGTACTAACACGATTGCAGTGCTCTCTAAACCGTAATTACAGAAACATCGTTTCCAAGCTCTTCTTTAATCTCTGCAGCAATCTGTATTATAAACATTTGCGGAATCAGCCTCCTTTTTTTATAATTTGGTTATTTAAATACCTTCGACCAATTAAATGTTTTGAATTTTCAAATATTAATGGTTCCCTGACACTCCGAATAAAATCTATTTATCATATCAAGTTAATTCTGACATTTCTTTAATATACATATATGTACGTCTGGGTTATCCAAGTAAAGAATAATTTTACCTGGGATTCTGCTGATTCTCTCGGTTTTTAGACATTAATTAATTCTGTGAATCCAGTGATAACTGTTCAATTTAGAAAGTATTATAAAATTTTATGTTGGTAAGTGCGCCAATAATTTTGTTCAGGAAAATTGGGTACTTTTTTGAATCTCCCTTTATCAAATATGATAAACATTTTGTAATGCAACAGTGAATTTTGTGAAGAACTTATAACTCTATGTAGTAAAAATGTCTCATTAAAAATCTATGCAATAATGTCATTCAAGCAATCATGAAGTTTAATGTACATACTGTGCCAATAATTTACTACAGTAGTGTATGTTTTTTTTATTTTTTTTTAAATTAATTTCAAGAGGTTGTTTCGGAACTAGTTTGCGTTCCATTAAATTGGTGTAGTATGAATGTGTAACTAGTGTCAATGAACTAGTTCCTTGAAAACTCTTTAGAAGTATTTTAGAATCACAACAATGTACCGAGGACAAGATTTCAGAAGTAATAGCGACATCGCTAGTTCAACTTTTCTTGTTTAAGAATTTGAAGTGGTTCTGTTTGCATTCGTTCTAGAACAAATTTTTGTACAACAAGTTCTGAAATTTATTCTGGGAAGTAACATAATTGTGGATAAAATTATACTAATTAATATCATAATGAGCGATATCTCGAAAAAACATTAGGTCGATTTTAAAAATTTTATTAAAGAAATTTTTGGAAAATATAGAGTTTTACATTCAGAAGTTTTTCTTCTTTTGTGATGAAATTCTATAAAATTGCAAAATTTTTTATTGTTGCCTGAATATTTTGCCATCAAAAACTCACTTTCATGGAAATGAGAGATAGCTAGAAGAAAAAAATCAATTAAGAATAATGTAATTAACTATAATTATTCTTTTATATACATTATGCCAAACGAATCACTTATTGGAAATAAGTTGTAATATCATTAGGTGATATGAGGATTCGACGAAAAGCCTAAATGTGCAAAAAATGGAAATACTAACAGATTTTAACCGTTTTGAACCTTTAAATTTTATAAACAATTTATGAGATAAAAGTAAACAAACTTATAAGCAATATTTTGTTTATAAATTTTTCCCAAGTAATAAAATTTATACGAAATAAATAAAAACCAAAATAAATCCCATTAATTAATTAAAGAAATATTCTCGGTCATAAGTATTAAAATGATAAACAAATGTATTTAGTTTTATTACACAATTTGCATTTTTTTGTTATATGTTTTTCTGAATTTTGTAAGCTTATTTATCGCATTAATAAGTTTTTTTTTTATAGTTTTGTATTGTTGCTTCTATTGCATCGTTTTTGTCTATTACATAGAGATGATGTATAAAAACTTAAAACTTACACTATTATTAATCGGATGGTTTAACGAGACCCATCACTTTGCCCTCAAACAAGGGAAGGATATCGTTGTCATTGACAATTTCTTCTTGAATCACTGGACTGTCAGGATCTTCACAGTGTGTTTTAAAGAAAAACCTAGAAAATTGAATTAAAGTAATTAGTTTTAATTTTATCCGTTGCATCACTATTGTAATTTACCTAAAATGACCCTTTTTGGGTAAATAGTCCTTAAATTGCTTTAGTGTGGGTTGGGTGCCGGGTATTTTAGTTCTATAGGGATATTCTTCATCACAAAATGAAAATACAACTGTAGTCGTCTCTTGGGGTTTAGCGGGTAGTGGAGGCGGGAGTGATTGATGGTGTAGACTACTACTGCCACTGCTGCTGTTACTAAATGAGGCTGATGGTTGTTGTTGTTGCATTGGTGGCAGCATATGTTGTTGGGTATATCGACGAGACCGTCTAGTCTCATCTTCCAGTCTTCTTTTTGTCTCTTCTAATTTTGAGGCTGTACTCGTGCCAGAACGTGAACTGCAATTCATTTCAAAATAAGGTTTTGTTATTATTCTTATAATAATATATATGATGTTATTTCCCACTTACCTATTGTCTTTGTACTTCATTAGAGTATCAGCTGAGAATAGGCTTATACCACTATCTGTATTCATGGAAGGCCATTTATTTGTAAGCTTCCTGGCTGAGGAACTATGATCTGGCATTGATTTTGAGTGTTTCATCGAATGACCACCTGAAACAGTAAATTATCAAAATTATTATCGTTGATATCACAAATATTGTTTAATGAAAACTTACTCATACTCATGGCACCATCACTCAACATGCCTGAGTCATGCGTTATGGTACGCCTTCTGGATGGTAAAGGTGGGCAGGGTGACATTGTACCAGGAGAACGATGTGGAGTCTGATCATTCCAAACGCGGGAAACATGCTGATCAAGTATATCCTGATCATTGTCTTCGTCGATAGCAAATTTTTCACGTATGGCTTGTGCAAACGCACGATCACTGGCAATTCTTTCATTGGTCGGCAAAGATTCCTCAGGGAAATGCTGAAACATAAAATATGAATTTAATTTTGCAATTCTTTGAGTGTGAATATACATAAATACCTCTATTCGGGCTCTTTCTTCGAGGTCTTGTTTACGTTTAACCTCCTCTAGTTTGGGTATTAGTAACGCTATTAATTCATTTTCTTTTAAGGGACGATGTTCGTTCGAATGAAGACGCTGAGTGCGAGGTATTACCTTAATAAGAAATGATAGATTTCAATAACATGTGGATTACGAAAATAATGTTTTTATGCAACAAACCTGAAAGGAATTTGTTTCCTTATTAGCCAAGGCACTCTGTCGTATAGCTTTAGTTTCAGTAGAGCTATGTCTTCGTTGAATGTATGGGCGTCCATCCCTAAAATATAGAATAATAAGAACAAATATGGTTGTTTATTATTTTACAAAAATGTTTAGTAGGAGTAGACATTTAAAACCACTACCGTTTGAATGTGGATTCTGTTTTAGATTAAGCCTTTAACACATAAAATCATTTGCTGTAAATGTGATTTAAAAACGAAGTAGTTTTTTCTGTACATTTCATTTCATAACACTAACTACAACTAATCGTTTTGATTCCTATTTCTTTCAGAGTCTTATTTCCACATTCTTTTGAGTCTTACTTCCACAGGCAAACTGTAGTCATACTTAATCAGAAGAACAACGGAATATTTTTTGACATACTACAAATGACACTCACAGCAATTGAATTTTTATGTTAAAGACCTTATGGTAGGGTAGTTAGTTATTTACTTACATAGAACAGCTTGAAAGAGACATTGTATCAGAATCAGTTCTACCGCCCGAACTGACACTGGCCCTTTCAGAATCTACACGGGAATTCGGTACATAGGAGGTATTCGTTTTCCCTGTATACACATAACCATGAGCACTACACTCACATGCATTGATTTGTGTGCATTTTTTAGGGATTTTTTGATTTCGATATTTGTTTTAATATTTTGTACATTTAATAACATTTTGAGTCGGGTGTTTCATTCATTCCATGCATCAAAATTAATACAAAAATTTAGAGAAATTCAAATAAATTTATAAAATAAAAAAAATAAATAAATTAAATTAAAAATAAAATAACACAATACAAATAAAATTATAGATTAAGATAAAACAAGCACACATTTAATTTGTTGTAAACGTTTGGCGTTACGGATAATTAAGGCGTGGAATAATTTAATTATTTGTTTAATTTTATTTATTTGTTTATTAAATTTAGTGTATGGATGTGCATTGTTTGCAGGTTGCATTGTTGTAGGTTGTGGTGGATGGCAATGGATTTTGTGGTTGGACGTGTGCAGATGCGGATTAAAATGAAAATAAAAGAAAAATAAAAATTTATACAAATTAATACAAAATAAAAATACAAATAATATAAAAGTTAAATACAGTACATATAAAAAAACATTTACAAATGTATCTTAAGAAAATACCTATTGAATGTAAAAAACATAAATAAATTAAAAATAATACATATATATTAAAACAAATATTTATTTAATAATGTGAATAAAAAGCCTATTCCGCAAAAGGATTTGCTAAGGAATTCACTTGAATAAATATAAAACATTTTTACTTCTGGTTACTGAAATTAAACTATTGCCAAGCAAAAATAATGGTACTGCTCCTAAAAATAAGATAAGAACTTGTTCAAAGTTGTCAAAAATTGACAACATCCCTCCAATGACAAGCTAATGCAAAATACTTAAGTATTTTACTTTTTTCTCACTCTTTTACTGGGTGTAGATTTAATTAAATTAAAATTGAATATAATTTGAACTTTCTAGTCTGGTACTAGGCTCTTCAGACGCAGATATTTGAACGATCGACTAATAACAATCAAATAAAATACTCCATATTTAATGAAGAACTCTGTCATTTCATACTAGACCAAAAATTGCCAACAAAGCGGCAGCTGTATTAATCGAAAGTTCTTTCCCAGTAAAGAACTATAGGCCACAGTCGAACTGCTACAACTAAACTATCCCTCCTTCTTTCTATCTTTACTTTCATTATCTTTGCAGGTATCACAAAAGGGACCAACAGGACCCAATTGTAAGTCTTTGCAACCTGAACACCTTAACCTAGAACTTTCGTAGAAGATACATACAGAACGTTTGCAAACTATTAAATTTTTTATCAAAATTCTCGTTGCATTAATGTCTGTTGACGAGACCGTCAAAAAAGACGGACAGACGTTACATTCCCATGACAATTTGATATTCGCTTCGCAACGACTGAAGTCTTTCTAGAATAAAGATTGTCAAATCAGCGATAAGTGTTTCAGCTAAATGAACTATTGGCCATAGTCGAACTGATACAACGGAATGATAGGTTACATTAAATCGCAGTTCCATAGGTAGGTTCGTTGTAACTGTTTCTGTTTGGTAAAGGAGTCCACATAAGTCCTTATGGAAGCCATATTTGTTCATAGAAGAATCGTAGTAGATAAATCCAAAATTGCTTCTATAAACCCTATCCTTTCCTACAAAACTTCACTTTTCATTAGCCGACAGATTTATGGATTAGTTTTATTGAAGTTACACAATTTTCGAATCTTGGCTTCATATTAGAGGTATGAGGGTCTGTAATATTAATTAAATTCTTCAAATATGATTCACGGTATTAATTTAATGTCCCAGTGTTAGATATACATATTTTGTGGCAAGTCATCTAAATATATTCACTTTACAAACAAAATAAACTTAGGGATACAATAAATAACAATAAAAAATAAAAATAAATAATACTTTAAAGACACTAAATGTTTTTAAAATTATATACGAACAGATACATGTATACATACATAAATATATATATTTTACTTATTTACAAACAAACAAACATATTTACAAATTAAAATCGTGAAAAAACTTACCCAGGTGGTCGAATTTCCAGTCTTCTCTTTTGTGTTGCCAATAATAAATCGCGCGTTAAGCGCATACCCATAGGCATATCAGCTGATACACGTCCGCCTTCAACGCGTAGTTTTTCGAAATCGTCACTTAATGACAATTCCGAATCTTCATGTAGGGTGGGTAAGGTTGAGCTGCGAGGTAGGGTGTCTGTCGCACTAACGGAACCGCTAGAGCTGGCTGAAGTTGAGGGACCATACACGCTGCCACTAGCACTGCAACTACCAGCAGTTGAAGCACCAATAGCGGCACTAGTACTCGCAGGCAAATTTATAATTGGACCCAATGTACTGCTAACTTTACCGCTACTAGTGGAAGCGCCTGCAAATGGCAACGCACATGCTCCACCACCTCCTCCTACTGCTAATGCTGTCGCACCGCCACCACCGTTATTACTACCGCAGCTAGCACCACTACTACTACTGCTGCCAGTACTACAGCTAGCGAGGCCCGTCGTAGGGCCGCCACTACTGCTGAAACGTTCGTGGGCAGCAGACATTTGTTGTATATATAGGATGTACATTTCCGAACATAAAAATGATGGATAAATATTATCCCGTATTGTATTTTCAACATGTTTTTGCATTTCATCGAATATATTTGGACTGAGAGGTATTTCATTTTTGAGTCCAGCCTTAATATTACGTCTCAAATCTTCCGATACAGACAGTGTGCTTTTGCGCAAAAATCTGTTTGGAATCCAAAAATCAATAATAACAAAAACATAACAATTTCGTTTGCTCACTCACCTGTAAATAGCCTGGATAATTTGTTTAATTTTTTCTGGATCGGTTTGTTGTTTCAAACCCTCGCAGGCAAAGTAAAAATTTAAATGATCATTATATGCAGGCGCTTCCTCTTCCACGTACTTTTTAAATAATTCCACACCATCGCGATCTTCTAGTAGATGATTGAGTGTACGGGCCCAATTCAAATAGGATGGTGGTGAATTACGCATATGTTCTCCCACCCCTTCGGTCATCTGTTGATGGAAATAAAATTAAAGGTTTATATATTATTAAGTCAATTGTATTTCGATTTACAAACCTTTCTAACACGACTTTCTTCTCCGGGTACAGGTGGTCTTGGCCCACTACACTCATTATCATCATATTTTCGGTAACCCGATGTATGGCTCATGCCACTTGAACGAAATGTTAATGGCTTTTTGAATTTTCCTTTTTCAAATGATTAATCGTTTTTGTTTTTTCGTTTAAATTATGTTTTTGTTGTTGTTGTATTTATAATTTAAATTATAATTTTAAATCTAAATTAGTTTCTTCGCTTGTATTTCGTTAGTACTTCTCTTCTGCTTTTACTCTTTATAGAATTATCCTTTATTTCTTAACTTAACTGCCTCTTATTTCTTCATCTACGTCTTAATTATTAAATGTGTGATGTTAATTATTTATTAAGTAATTATATTTAAATAATTTCGTGTATGTTTAAATACTATTTATTTAATGTATATTGTATATTTATGTAGTTGTAGTTATTTATAAATTAATTTAGTAATTTTAAGTCGTTAATTAGACATTACATACAATTACAATTCGCTAAAGCCCTTTATATTTAAAATATTAAGGGCATGGAAGATTTTCAAATCGGAAGGCAATAATACAAGGCCTGAAAATATATAGAATAAAAAAAATTTATTAGTTATTGAATTCACATTGTGAAAAATGTATAAATGTAGTATTAAATAAAATTTATAAAACATTATTTATTTCATTTAATTCTATGTTAAAGACACATCCTATATTCATAAAGGTATTAATCATTTATTTCAGGTTTATTAGCATTTATGAATATGGGGGAAAATGTTTTAAATTAAAAAGTATTTTTTTTTTTTACATTTATAAAAAGTTTATTACAAATAACTTTATATCAAAAGGTGAAAATGCTATTGAATAGTTCAAGTTCATGAACTAGTAAAATACGTAAAAGTTGAAGAGTATGATTGAGTAGAGTAATTAATACTTGTTCTACTTTAACTTCACCCTAAATGAAGACAAGCAGATATAATTTGCCTTAAAGGACAAGGTTTATATTAAAACTTTGTTTTATTGTTAAACAAGTTTATAAAGTTAAATATTCAAAATAATTTTGTAGCCAACATAATGTTGTGGGGATTTTATAAAATTTTAACTTGTATATAATATTTTGCGAGGCTTAACATAAGAGTTCAATTCCTAACGGGTTTTCAACAATTGTATTTGGATAGGTTGTCAGAACACACCTAGGCCGCTATCAGGCCTAGTATGTAATGTTTACATTTGTCGAAGGACTTTATATGGTGCCCTATTAAAGGCATTATAGTCTTCAAAAATTCAGATTCCTGGAGTTAGTTTCTTAGAATTTTCCATTAGTGTTCTGGTATAATATCGCTCTCAAGATATTTAGATCTACTTTCGGTGAAAGCTATTAATGACAGAGGGAGAGTTTCAGAGTTTCACTGCCCTCATCCCATAGTTCTGCTATTTTGGATGTAGGTATTATTTCAAGTCGCGTCTGGGATTCACCTGCCCATGTTTCACATTCGTCAGGTTAACTTCTTTAAGTTAGGGCGGCTACCAAATCCTCCCTATCCTCTGTCTCTTTCTTTACGATGTCGGTCCGGGACTGTGGTTTTGGTCACCTAGGCTATATGGTACAATCATGTTCTGTCAGTCCGAATGTTCTTGGTTGAAACAAAATCCAGGATGCGTTTGACTCATATTGAGCGGCATCCTGGTCTGCGTCTGACTCCAGAGGAGTGGCAGTGTCCTTTTTCACACCTGTGGTAGAGGTATAAGCTACCAAACCTATCACCTACTCTGACCAACAGGGAAAGGCGTTTGCGGCGAAAACATACCTACCACATACAGAAGTACGAATCTATGCTAAATACTACTGTTTTGGAGGTCAGGCCAGCCACGAATAAGACAGAACTAAACCAGAGCAGGTATGTGATCACGTCTAAACATGTGCCCCATTCCAGCACTGGACCGAACACGATCACTGTCTCGGAGAATCTTGACGTACAAGTCTGTTAGCACTATAATTAAGGGACCGTCCGCAATATCCTCTACTCGAGGTACAGCGACAGTTACCAAAGGTCCAGCAAGCAGGCCCAGTATAAAGCGGCAAAGGTCAAGTGAAACGTAGGTGTCTGAGGGTAAGCGGTTGAAACCATCAACTAGCTTAACATTAGCACCTGAGCTGCAAGTAGTCATCATAGACCGTAGTCAACCCGATGGGAAAATGACCACGGACAGATGGCTGCTTCTGCAGGAGAAGATCTTGTGGCCACTAGCTGACGAACTCGCACGCAGTGAGGATGATTCCTTTACTGCGTTCGATGGCGCCAAATGGTCAAATGGTGTCAATATCATCGGATGTGGTAATGAGAAAGCCCTAGGCTTTCTCAAAAACTGTATCCGAGAAGTTATTTTTGACTTCCATTTAGACTGCTATTATATACAATTTACTATCGAAAGATTTCCCCATGTAGTGTTCTAATTTATTTAGTGCAGTTTCCACACCCTGCTTAATTTGTTTATCCTGCCTAGAATTTCAGCTGAAACTGTTAATAAATGTTAGACATTTTTAAACTCACAAACTAATGAGAAAAGTATACAATTCTTGATTTAAAGTTAATGTAAAAAATTTGTTCAACTTGAAACGGTGTTCAATCGGTGTTCAGATTTAAAAATTCGGATACTATAGATAAGTTAAATGTTTCATATTAAATGCAAGACTTTTTGTCTAACCTTGATAATGTCGTTAGCAATTTTACTTCTAACTGTACTTATGTAAGTAATTTGTAAATATATGCATAAGCTCTTCTTTAGTAAATTGCTCCTTTAGTTGTATGAATACAAAAGATTTTTGATTGATTGCTTGTAATAAACTTTAATTTTATTGTCAAACACAACTAAAATAAAAATACAAAAATACTTGTTTGCATCTTGAAGAAAGTAATTACTCAAATTAAAAGAAGATTATTGGAGACAGTAAAATGATGATGATTTCTTTTTATTTTGATTATTTTCTTTGTTTAAGGTATCCTTCATTGAGGAAGGGATGAAGAATAGAAGAATACAGTAAGTGCGGCCATTTTGAAACCAATTTTGATTGGTGGATGAAATCGACCAATACAATATATTCGGGATATACGTACTATTATCATACAATAGCGGCAAAAACATACAAACAAACACACATACATACGACTAGTACAACAAAAAAGAAGGACAATTATTCAACCATTATGTACAAAATTGAAAAATAAAAAAAGGCATATAAAACACATTGAACTCATCCACAGGCAAATGGGGAATAGAATGAAAATATCGTACAACAACTTTCGGTATGTTTCAGTAGTTTAGTTGACGCACTGACTATTATTCTTTCATTTTTTATATTATCAATTCTAACAACAAAACAAAGGAATGAAATATTCATATGTTAGCATATAGTCAATGAAAATAGTCAGGGACTGAAATTTTACCATTAACAGAGTTTTTGAAGGTAAAATATTTAGCAAACAAGTCCATAGATAGTGATATTAATGTTCATATTTAATGTAGTTAACTCCAATAACCTAAAAAATTATAGATTTCAAGCATTTTCCATAAACGATCTGCACTTTGCAGACAAATTCTACATGGATAGACAGTTTCCGCCGCTAACATACGTAATCAGCTCGTTTATTGCTAAGGTACGTTCACACCTATCAAATATTTGACGAATGAGTCAAATATTTTTGTAAAAATTATTGAAATTTTGAGCTTTTTCCATTTTAGGCGAATGAGTCAAATATTTTGTAAAAACTTTTGAAATTTTGAGCTTTTTCCATTTTAGGCAACGATATGAATTACTGTACATCAAGAACTAAAATGAACTCAAACAAATTTTACCGATGATGACAGAAACAACATTTAGCAAAAGACAAAACAAAAAAATAGCAACCATCACATCATCGTCATCATCACCCATCAACAAAACAACTGCTACAAAAATAGAACAACGTTACTGTGGAAGCTCTAATAAAAAACATTACAAGTTTTTGCTTTGCACAGTGGCGCCTATAGAGGGAATTATGAACATTTTTTTTTTTTTACCGAAAACCGGTAATATGCGTTTGGTCGGACAGTTACAAAATCTTTTATATTTCTCACCTTATACATGTTCGCCCTATCAACAAACGGTAGCCAATACAGTGTTATTTAAGAAAACACGCTTTTCTTGTAATTTTCAATCAAAAATCTCAACCACAAAATCCATATTCTAAAGTCTGACAAATACTATAAATTTCATTTGTTTCTATCAATTTGGAGAAAACCTTAAGAGAGCAAATTTTACGACGAATTAAAATACATGTGGACAACGACCTACATAAAAGGGTGTGAATAATTCATGGTTGAGTAAAAAGTATTAAAAAACTTCTAAGGATGTTGTAAAAAAATTAAGATAAAAAAACTAAAATTTTAAAAAGCATTAAAGCAACGTAAGAAATTGTAAAAAGCACTATAACCCAGCAAAAAAAGAACTTCCAAAGAAGCGAAAAAGAAGTAGAATTTACTCCATGGAAGTACTGAAAAAGATCTGAAGAAGTGATGATTATAACACAGGCATGTTATAGGAGGGATGTCCTTTTAATTTGATTCCAAATTCACTACTTATGAAGTCATTCTCAAGCTGTAATTTTAATGCTCTTTTTGAGGAAGTTATTCGGAAGTGAAATTGTAGTATTATAGAATACAACTAATTTGACTTAAATATCTTTTATTTTTTTTATCTCATAAAAATGTAAGAACAAAAAATATATCTTCAATATTGAAAAAATATAATTATTTTCGCATCTTCGGAAGTCTTTAAACATCACTTCCTCAGAAGGCAAAAAAAATCAATTAATGCTACTTTTGAAGTGGTGATAAATGTTATTATTTTGGAAGTATTTTGTTTTATTTTCGCTGGGAAATGGCTGTTTTATTTTTCCTGAAATTTTTAAAAAAATCTCCGGGTGTATGAAGCTACAAAAAATAGCTGAAAAACACCGAAATGGCAACTCTGGTAGACACGATAGGGCCTAAACGAGAAAAGTAAAAGAGTTGAAATTTTTTAAGAATCGGTTTATATTTGGCCTCAATATTAGAAACCCATTAGAAAATGACATACTATATAAACAAGTTTTGTAAAAACCAAAATATCTCTACCATATTTAATGAGAATCGGTTTATAATTGACCCTGCCTCCCATGTGAGGTCGCGAGAGAAAATGACTAATTCTATAAATAAATCTGTCTTAAAAATACAAGCATAGTTGTAAAATTCGACATTAATAAGTTTTATAGGAACCAAAATTTTTCTTCAAGGTTTATTGAAGATCGATTAATAAGTGACCCTATCCCTTATATAAGATCCATAGGTCAAAAAAAGGAATTAAGATGAAATTCGATAAAATTTTTTTGCAAAAAATTATTCACTATTTGAAATTCCATAGGGCAAGCTCCATAATTTATTGAAGTCCTCATTGAAATCCTAAGACTTAAGAACATATATAGGACCTCTTTCCGAAATTAATGTTATAAAAGATTCGACATAACCGAATATAACACTCTAACATTTTTTTTAGCAAGCTCCACAGTATATTGATATTTTGTAGACAATATATGATGTATTTGTTAACAACAGAAAGTAATATACAAGTAAGTACATACGAATAGAAGTCTGCCATTGTGGCTTTAACGAAAAAATCTGTTCAAATAGTCAAAGTAAGTGATAAAGTGTGAGGAAATAGTACTTGTTAAAAAACGACAAGTAGGCAGAAATTTCAACATACGCGCGCAACTGTTTTTTTAGGAATTCAATGAATAGTGAACAATAGACGAAAGGGTGTCCGTGGGAGTAGGGGGACGACTTTGGCAAAGAGGACATATTTTTGCAAGTTAAACAAAAACATGGCAGTAATAAAGGGACTGACTACAAATGGAAATGTCATTTACATACTGCTCCATATTTTCGATGGCGAAAAGAACAAAGAAAATCGCAAATTAAATGTTGTAAAACATAGATATTACAACTTCATATGTACATTGTACATAATACACATACAAGTAGTGGAAGTAATATTAATGTACAGTGTTGAACAAAACAATTTCAAAAAAGTTAAGAGTATATCGAGGGACTATATTCAATAGTCTCTATCTAAAATAATACAAGTTTTCAGGAGAGCAAAAAAACTGTTTATTTCGCTAGTTCGTGAAGATTTTTTAATTTTTTCTTTTACAATATATTTTTACGACCATATTCTAAACCATTATATAAAAAGAATTTTAATTTTTGCATTATTTACAAAATTATTCACAAATTTATATCAGATAGAGCTTATTTTTCTACGAAAATGTTCATTCAACCAACAGATAGAGAGTTTTTCATGGAAACATAAAATTTTTATTTGAATTAAAATCAATAAATATTATATTTTATACAATTTAATGGAGGAAAAGAAACCAAATTGTTGAAAAAGCAACAGATTATAATGTTTTGGGCCAAAATCAATGTTATATGGTTAAACACGACAATAAAATTGATTTAATTAGTATCATAATGAGCGATATCTCAAAAACTATTAGACCGATTTTAAATATTTTGACGGATTTGTGTTCAGCATGTCCAAATTATTAAGAAGACTTGTTTTGCAACATAAAATTATCCAAAGGGATCGAGTTTGAAGCAATTTTTGGATAAGATAGAGAGTTTTGCATTCAGAATTTTTCTTTTTTTAAGATAGAGAAATTTAAAAAAGCTATAAAATTGCCAAAAAATATTTTTTTTCTTTGAAATTTATATCACTGATGCGCGATAGTTTGCTGAATATTTTGCCATCAAAATCTCATTTTCATAAAAATGAGAGATAGCGACTATTGAATATAGTCCCTCGATATGAACAATATTTGTAAGTTTGGAACAAAAAAAAAAAAAACAGAAATCTGCAAATGATTAGAAAAAAATTAACGTTTATTCTTAAAATTTAATTATTTGTACTATTTAGTACATGAAATTATATATTGTTTTGCCGACACTGTATATGTAAATATATACATTAAAAGGAATTGCTAACATTACATTTTATGTATGATTATATTCTTTTGAGTTACTTTGTTACTTGTAAATTTGATTTTTGTCATCAAAGAAAAATGACAACAATTGAAAATACTTTTGTAATCATTTTTTAATAAGTGCACTTATGAATTATAAACGGAATTACACTTTCATTATTTTGAGATTGTTTATCCTTTCAGATATAGAGACAGATATTTATAAAATTAATTATGACATTTTGTTTATCTTACTCTCGGAAAATTTTATTTTGTTCTTAACGTTGTATACACGTTTTTCAAAACGAGCACACATTTGATAACGTTCGGTCTGAATCCGTGTTCTTCTTAAATTGATAATTTTCAATGCTGATTTCGATCAATTCTACAAAGCCACTTTTTTTCTAAAAGTGTAATAACTTCTTAATCTTATATTTTCGGTAAAAATAAACATTTGCTACAGCTGTTATTTATGCAATAGCAAAGACTTTGTAGCATTATAATTTTAGAATCCAGAACTCGTTTACTGAGAAGCACAATTACCAAGGTAAATAAAGCATAAATATCGACTTGTACATTTGAAAATATACAATAAGGGTCATACATTGTTTGCCATACTAAAAAAACGAGCCCTTACAACATTTTTAATATTATTAAACTAAAAAAATAATAAAAATAAAAAATGGAGCGTAATCCTAAAAAAAAACATCCCCTAAAGAACAAAATTATTTTTTAATAACTTACAAATTTAATAAACTCATATTTATATTTTGTACATGAAGCGTAAAAGTATTGAAAAGAATGGTAATGGAAATCATAACAATGAAATTAAATAATCCTCATCATATTAACAAACTGTTTGTATGTTTGTACTATTATATGTTCGTTTGTGTGTTGGGCTGTCAGTAAGTAAATAAAATATCGTATACAATTTCATTAATAATACCATATTTCATAATTTTTCCTTTTATTTGGGATTGAAATATATTTATTTAATTATTTGTTATGTATTCGTTTTTGTTGTAGATTAAGAGTACCCGAATAGTACCAAATAATAATTATGATACAGGGATAAAGGCACAACCTTTTTATTTTTGGTTAATTTGAAATTTGAAATTATTTTTGAGAATTTTTGTTTAATTCATTGGGCCTTGTTCAGAACAATTTATCAAAGGTTTATTAGATATATTTTCATCTGAAAAATCCAACTGCGTTCAATAATAAATTGTAAAAACAGACTCTCCTTTATGTTGACGACCACTGCAAACGTTAAAAGGATCAAGATATAAGCCTAGAGAATTACGAACACTTTTTAGGCCAAGTGCCTCTGTACAACTAATAGATGTCTTCGAGAAATACAGGGCTGATATCACCGCCACACAGTGGGCCATTCTACGAGATGGCGGTAAAAAATTCATAACTATAGATAGGATTGGAATTTTTAAACCAAGTTCTTTTGTTTAGTAGCTGAGACCGTAAAACTTAAAAATGGACCCAATACAAAAAAGCGATTGAGGGTTAAATTTAACTTTTCGATTTTAGTTAAATTTTAGTATAAAGGGAAAGGTTTAACATTTTTTGTTTCTTATAGATTGTGTTATATTTATAGTTTTTAGTTTAAAACTAATATTTTAAAATAATTTCATACCCACCATCAAAAAGATGGGGGGTATATTGTTTTTATTATTCCGTTTGTAATACATCGAAATATTGGTCATAGACCCACAAAAATATATATGTATATACTGGGACCTTATTAAATTCTAAGACGACCCAGCCATGTCCGTTCGTCTGTCTGTTTAAAACACGATAGAGTCCGAACGGAAACATCTATAGGTTGAAATTTCCACAAATATTCTCTATATGTAAGGTTTGTTTGGTATTGAAAATGGGCAATATCGGTCCATGTTTTGGCATAGCCCCCCGAAAAACGGTGTAAACAGACATAGCTGGTTTAAAAACAGCAGTATGTCAATTAAATTCCACATAAACAAGTTTTATATGAACCAAAATCTCCCCACCAAATTTTTTGAGAATCGGTTCATAATTGACCCTACCCCCCATATAAGGTTCCTCTCAGAAAACGACGCTCTTAACTTGCTTCAAAATATAAATATCAATATTACACATTCTGATGCAATTTTCACGAAAGCTATGCAATATAATTACATGAAAATCATCACACATTTTTGTGTTGATTGCCAAAATCAATCCACAATTTCTTATACCTCCCATACAAAAGTACATATTTTCGGAAAATGAGATTATTGTTAATAACTTCCGTCAGAATGTTGATATCTTCACAAAATTCATATAGAGAAAAAATTTTCTGGATCGGTCCATAATTGGCCATAGCTCCCATACAAGGCCCTCTCCCGAAAATCACCTAAACGCGCATAACTCATTACTAAATTAAGATATCCATATAAAATTTGGTACAAGTATTGCTCTTATATACAGAAATATTACTGTGAATTTTTTTCCGATCGGTCCATAATTGGTCATAGCTCCCATACAAGGTCCTCTTACGAAAATTTTTTAAACGCACATTACTCATTACCGAATAAAGATACAGATACAAAATTTTGCACAAATATTATAATATCGATAAAGCATATCTTAGGACGCTTTAAAAATATAAAAGAAAATGGCGTTTGTAATGTTCAATAAATCTTGCAATTGTAACAGATTTAAGCTGTTTAAATCTTGGGGTTTTTCTATTTAAGACATGAGTAATCTTATTTCTACAAATATTTGATCAATTAAAAAAGTATTAATATAAAAGTAGTATTTAAGATTCGGCTTAACTTGTTTTCGACTCTTACTTGTTTTCAATATTCACAAGGGATTAAATATAGGGCAATTTTGTGTCAAGTGACACAACTTTTAAAATCGATGTCTTCCGATTTGGATGAATTTTCACCACGGTTAGTACTATTGGATAGGAGACCCGACACAAATGTTCAGCTCTATCGGTCAAGAACTGCCGAACTTAGAGGGGGTCAAAATTGGACATTTTCGTGATACAGAGTTTTAATCAAATGAGTGTAACTTTTCACCTATTTGTGTCTGGCCTACTATCCAATAGTACTAACCTAGGTGCAAATTTCATCCAAATCGATTTTTTGAGTTGGGTCACTTGACACGGAATTGCCCATAATTATTTTCAAATGTTTTTATGTGCAACTCTGACCTCTATTTGTGTTCCGCCCATTTTAGTTTTAAATATTTATATTGATATTAAAGGTACTTGTACAGAATGTGGTAACTGTAGATGATATAATTTCCCAGATAAATGAATTTTAGTATATTATTCATATGGGATATGACACGCCCACTATATTTGGTACTTCTATGTCCTAAATATTCATATTCATACGAATATACTCACACAAATTGGAAAACAAAATGTTACTTTTAGTTCCTTCCAGTCTATAGGAATTTATTGTGCAAATTTCACGAAAATCGGTCTATCAGTTTAGTTGATTATAGATTTTAAACAAAAATACAAACACACACACACATGTCACAATAATTTTATTCATAAATTTTATACAAAATATCCGACTTTGGTTAAGAAAAATTGATCTGGTGTACACGGGCGAGTCCGGGCGGATATATAATGGGGTATACATGTGTAGGAGAGGGTTCTCTTTTGTTCAATAGGAGTTACGGTCTATTAACTGCCGGATTTTGGAAAATTTTGCCCTTTTGAATGTTGTAAAATACATAAAGTCTTATTTTCGTTAAAAGTGACGATTTGGAAGTCAAATAATTTTACAAAATTTATTTAAAATAAAAAAGTTATAATCATTTAAAAATTAAATATTATTTAAGAAAATTGCAAATTAAACAGAATGCTGTGATAGTTCATGTTTGATCACTCTGTTGGCTGTGATAAAGTTGAAATACAGTTGTAATTTTTTGGCTCCCGAGGTTTAATAGTGTTTACTTTCAAACAAGTAAATCGGTGACTATAAAAAAAATATTTTTGGCCGCCATTCCAATAAATCAGCCAAGCGCAGAAAGAGAGATGCTAAGAAACTGTTATTGTAGTGGTGAGAAAATACTAAAAAAACACTTAGAAAAAATATTGCCTAATTACGCTTGTTATGGGCAAATTTCATAACAAGTAGAATGGTAAATTTTACAAATAAAACATATTCAAAGAAAAGAAAAATATATATTTCTTCACAAAGATAGTGTTTTTTATTTAAAACGTGTAAAAAAAGTATTTAAAATACTGTTTTTATGTGTTTTCATTCTTATGCATTAGTGAAATTTTTTTGGAGTGTACGAGTTTTTGCAAGACAGCGTGCAAAAGGCTGGCTACAATCCTTATCAAAGCTAAATTCTTCTATATTAAGATAGGATCACACGACTGCTGCAAATACCCAATTCATTAGGCATTTCGATATGTCAGGCCTTGTGTAAGCTGGTTGTTAATGGCACTATTTCAATAATACTATACATTTTCAAAAATATATGTCTTAAATTAGTCCCAATTTAAAACTGTTTGATATTTTTGAAGGGCGGAGCTAGTTGGAATTTGGTAGCTTTGCCACCTTTAAAAGTAATTTTATTTGTGTCATACCACTCATGTCTTATTTATAATGGCTGACTACTAAATTTGATTAAAACAGAACAGATACACAGTTTTATATAACAAAATATTTTAAGGATATTTCAAGATATTTCTCGATGTAAATTATAGAGTTTTTTAACTATTTACGAACATATTTAGAAAATAAATTTTTTTGATTTTTAACTATTTGCTATTTTCTATTTTTCTTTCCCAAGTTGACATGTTAATCTTTCCTTAAACTATCCTCGTTATCACAATCTTTATCTTTTTACCCCAATTTTTAAAACTTTTGTTTCCGGATCCAAATCTATACGTTCAAATTTTGTACAAAATCGTTTCCAAAAATTCTCCTTTAATGTTCGATATTTTACAAATACAAATATTATATTACACCTATTTTAACAAGTACAAAATTTATGAAATATATTTTGTATCAATCGCTCTTATGGCTCACCTGGACAGGTCTTAAATAAACATTTTAAAATATTAATCCTATTTAAAATATATAACGAAGTGACACTTTTTTTAGTGTTGTCTAATCATACATAATCAACGAATCTTTGAAACACTTATTACATTGCAATAGTTTTTATTTATGTTTTATATACAAACAAATCTTTCAAAACAATAAAATATCTACTTCAAATGAGATCTTTTATGTTCAAAAACAATACAATCCATTCATTCCCTTTCATAATAATACAAAAATATAAATAATAAAAAAATACCTACTTTGATAGATTAGGGCTACAAAAACAATGAATACTTTAGAATTTTCTTCTACAGTTTTCACTTAATGTGTACAAAGAATTTTTTTACTTATAGCATCATATGATAGATGCTATTTAGATATTAATTTCATGTTATCTTATAATACGTGATTTGTTATTAATACAAAAATTTGGAAATGTTGCATTATAATAAAATTACATACATATAGACCAGGAAAATTAATCGAAAAAATTAGCAAACCAAATCACCATTAGTCCTATGATCGCTAAGCGAGATATTAGAATTCAAAGAAAATTTAATTCCTATTACCATAACACAAGCTTCAAGGCAGAAGTCCGAGCAATAACGGAATGTGTAAATTGAATTAAAATAAATTTGGCGCCCACAGCCCTAAATTTATTTGCCGACAGCCAGAAGGCAATTAGGGCGATATCAGGTGATAGAATTAAATCTAAGACCGTATTGGATTGTAAGTAAGCTTTAACTGAATACTCTTCTAGAGGTAAGGTTTACATCATATGGGTACCAGGTAGGGTTGCCAGATTCCGTTTCGCAAAAAGCTGGACATTGGGTTTTAAAAAGCTGGACAAAACAAAAAAAAGCTGGATATAAAAAAATACTGAGAAAATGTTAATTTTGGTTTGGGTAAATAAGTACACAGTGATACACCAAAAAAATGCAGAGGTTCTCATATAACAATTCTGTTTTGTTATAGTCCATAGTGTAAGAATATTTTTTAGTTTTTCCCGATCACTTCGTTAACTTAGTTTTTAAAAGCAAAAGATGTGAAAAGCGCAATTTTTGAAGTTTTAAATTTTAAAAATCATAAGTACGTAAGCTGTGCGTAAAGAAATTGACTATAATAGGTCTTTTCGCGTACTTTCCTCTAAGAAATATCCAGTAACTTTATGATAGAAAGTAATTTTTAATTTATTCTCAATCAAAAAAATATCCAAAAAAGTATGCGAAAACCAATTTTTTAAAAAAATTTGCAAGTTTTTGTTTATAAACAAAGATTTTGCTGAAATCTCAATCGCTAAAAAAAACAATAAAAAGCTAATAATTGAAACTTTGATTAGATTAAACTTTGACTAGATTGACAATATTTGTTATTATTTTTCACAACAAATAAACTCTTTTAAAAACTAATTTATGATAAATAAAATTAAAATAAATCTAATTACAAATATTTTTTTAATATTCGTGTGTTATTAATTTATATATTTCTTTAAAAAAATGTAAAATTTACCAAATTTTCGATTTCTTTGGTTTGTTTACATATTCAAAAATCAAACATATGTTGTGAATATACGTTGAATATTTTTTACTGGGGAAAAAATATCCAAGAAAATCAAAAAATTCTCTATCAACGAAAAATTCTCTATCGCACTCTTACTGTCTCGTTGCAAGTTTTCAAAAGTACACGAACGGAATCCAATAACAATTGTTGCAAATTATCGAGTACGCGAACAGACCTAATATTTATATTTTGTCATTGATGATAGAAGTGGGAAATCATAACTTAGTTGACAAAGATAACATAAAAATTATTGCAGTGTACTAAAAAATTTTATTTAGCTGGACAAATTAAATTTTAGCTTGAAACTGGACAAGCATCAAAAAAGCTGGACAATCCAGCCAGGCTGGCAACCCTAGTACCAGGCCACTCGGGAGTAGTCGGCAACAAAAAGGCGATGGGGTGCCCCTGATGAGAACAAGACGAGAAATCTCCTCAAAATGAACAAGTCTGAAGTTAGTATGATGGTACATATTCTGAGTGGACACAAAGGATTACGAACACATCTATGGAGAAGGGCCGTGCGGATTATGACGAATGTAGAGCATGTGGAGAGGACAGTGAAACTTTGAAGCATTTACTTTGCCACTGTCACGCATTCGTCGAAGTTAAATCCAAGTATCTTGGAAGTGATGCTTTTCCGGAAATAACATTCCTGACTAACACTGATTGGAAGATTTTTGGGAATTACATCCAGGAAACTGAGTTCCTGAACACTGAAAAATAATTCATTCAGTGAATATATTTTTTTTATGAAAAGGAGCGCACAACAGGCTCCTTCACATCCTCCTATCAACCTAACATAACCCTCCTTTTTGTTGACCCAGGTCTGCATTGCAGATCCTCAGTTTGACATATAGCGCACTCCAAATGAAGATTTATATTCTTAAATATAACACCTTAGAACGACACAATATGTATACTTAAATGAAAGGTGAAGATCATAACATTTTTATGGAAATATTTGTTTTATTTTTTGGATCAAAAAAGACAAATTATATTAACATTTGAAAATATCAGTGCAATAGAAATATCATGCACTATCGCTCGAAAACAACTAATAATATGGAAAAATAGACTAAAATGTAGGTAATTTATTTGTCTCACAATATCTCACTTAACGTTCATGGGTACTAATGGCGACTATTAGCCCCTTAATTAGGATCACAAGGCCCTGTGCCAAATTTCATTAAGCTATCTAAAATTCTCCAGTTTCATTATTTTTTCCACTAATTTTCCTGGGCTATAATATTTTTAACATTTCTCAATAAATAAATTGTAGAGTTTTTTTCATCAGAAAATGTAAAAGTGATATTTGCACTAAAATAATAAGGTTGAAAATATGATATTTTGACAATGGGAAAGTAAATATAGTTGGCTATACAAAAACTTTCATCGGAAGAATGTTGGTCTATTCAACAATCGTTAAGGCGGCTGATAATACTATTAGCGAAAGGCCAGGAGTGCATTAAACAAAGCATTCATTACTTAGAACAAATAAGTTGAACATTTTAATACTCGAAAAGCTATCACAGTTCTGTTCTGGATGACCTGATTGTCACATGTATCATTTAAACCCATAATACCGAGTTCATCTATCCGTATTGCTATCCACGTTAAGAATGTATTGATTTCCCTAATTAAAATGTAAGTTTAAATAATTTTATGTAACGAATTATACATACCCAGCATTTAAACGATTGGAGTCGATAAAACTGATTATAATACTAGGCCAGAATTATTGCACTTTTATCATTATATTTTAATAGAACAATGAACCATAAAATCAGTAGATTATTTGTAGCAAATTAATTGTTGTTTTTTTATATCTTTTAATTTCAATCTTTTAGTCAATGAACTCAACACAATGAACAATTATTGTAATTTGTAGAGATTATTTTGTCTATTTTATACAAAGGATGATTTTTATATTTTTAATGTTGGTGACGATGATGATGAAATGATTACGATCATAAAGACGATTATAATGATGAATGTAATGAATATAGATAAATCCGAAACCGAAATAAACATACCAAACAATAATGTGTATTGGAACAATGACACAAACAGACACCACCACAACTATTTCAAGAACATACTAAAACGTATACAAATAAATACAACAACATACGATTATCGGTGGTGACAATTCTTCAACGGCACGAGAAGAAGGAACCTTTGATGAAAATAATAAAATGCAATTGGATTGTGGTACGTGCTATTCTCGTTTTTGTCTTTGTTGTTTGTAAAATGACGACGACGATGTCAACATCAACACCAAACAATGAGGATGAACCACAAAACTGTTGGACCCGTAGACGTGTAATAGTTAGTTATCACGATGTCAATGAGCAACAAGCTATTCAAAGCTGAAAAGTCAAACTAAATCAGACAAAAAGGATATGAAAGGAAATTGCCGGGGTTGCAATACAAAATGAGCGATTTCAAAATTGAGACATACAATGTTTATGTATGAGAACGTTTTACATACCGTAATTTATGTACTAGTAAATACAGTGATTCACATTCGTAATACAGCTTTCGAGATTTTTCATTCAAAATCGAGAAATGAACTTGGAAATGCTGAGATCTGTGATCTTTCTAATGAACAGGCTTGGGGGTAATGATTACACAATGTTATTCATTACATGATCAATTACAATTACTTTTAATGTGTAATTGAGCAATAACCAATTACAATTACTTGTAATTGAAGTTTTGTCAATTATGATTACTTGTAATTGTAATATTACAAATTATATGTAATCATAAGGGAAAAACCCCATAATTACAAGTATGTAATTGTAATTGACAAAAGTTCAATTACAATTAGAAGTATTTGTAATTCGTAAAGTTTCAATTACAATTACTTCAAATGTAATTTCAATTGAAAATTTAATTAAGTACTATCTTTTCTAAATCAGAACTTCAGCCTGTGGACACTTGTAAAAAAAAAAATAAAGAGCACAGGAAGGGTGTCTGAGAACATGTCCGACTTTAAGAGTCAGTGAATACCCAAGGGAAGCAACTATAAAATCATTAATGGAAGGATTTCCGAAAAACGTAGATAAATTTATAAATTGTAAAAAGTAATTTTTAATTTTTTTTTTTTTTTTTTAATTTATAATTGTAAAAGTAATATGTTTAATGAATTTGAACAATATTTGAATACATTTAATAATGAAAGTTTTTAGATGTCGCATTTTCACTGTGTGTTACTGTATATTTGTTTGAATGTTAATAAGAGATATTTGTTGCTTTCTTATTATTTTGTTTGTAACTGGTGTAATCATTGTAAACAGGGTGATTTTTTGAAATTTTATTTATATTATGGAAAATGTTTTTCTTAATACATAATATTTATTTGCAATGTATTATAAAATTTAAATCAATTTTCTGGAATAGATATTGTCGGCAGATATGGTAAAGAAACTTGATTATAACATCTATAGTAGATCAGAGGATTTAATATATTGTGTCCCGCATGAGAGTAATTCTTTTAAAGGTGCTGATTCACAGGCCGCTTAAGTAAAATACTTATAAAACTTCTGTTAAATAAACTTTTTTAATCGTATCTAAAACGTTTTGGAGAAAATAAATATTGTGTCAAATATTAACACAACACCCTGTTTCTATTAATATTATTATTGTTATTTATTTGAAATATATTCACATAACAATGCATTTAAAGTTATATACATTATTTAAGCACTCACAAAAGGATGCTCTTTTGTTAGAAACATCTATTAAGCGTAAAAGAGACGGAAATAAATAAATTATATTCTGAAGTAAAACGCCATTATAAACAACCCTCCTTTATGTATGCGCAAGTCCAACGTTTATGTACATACATATGTATATGTATGTATATCAAACCATATCCCTGTACATAATTATATACTATGTACATAAGGATATACAGAAATAGACGTACATTAGGTATTGTTGTATGTATGAAAGTAAAACGTATGATCGTTGTTGTGTTTTGTTGAATTTGTTGTGGTTTAAAGCTGTTGTTATTCCTTGTAATACAATCCCCTACATAAATTTGTAATAGTATTTGTATATATACATGTGCACAGAAAATTAGGTGTGTATTTTAATTTAGGTTAGGTTTTATAGGAAACTCACAATTGAGCTAAATTGGGAAGTCTTGTTATTCCTGTGATCATTGAGAAAATTAATTGATACTTCTAAAAATTTTTATTAGATTCGTCAGTGACACATTGTTGGTATAGTTCAAATAGAAGGTTCCGATTCTTATTCTTTGTCTCAACAACTTTAACAGTTAAGAGGATGTATACATCATCACATGATCAGAAAACCAGATTCCTGAAGGAAATTCCTAAGAATTTTCGGATGTTATATCCGAAATAATATCATTCCTAAATATTTGGATCTTATTTCATGAAATGGCAAAGAAATTGTTCCTCCAGAGTTTTACTGTTCTCTCTACATATTATACATTCTTCTGAATCCGCACGTCCAATTTTGTACAGTTGTGTTCGCAATAATGCGTGTCCAATCAAAATACGTAAAATCATTCTAATCTCAGACTTACTCATTTTGACGGGACTTCTTATCCTGCTGCCCTTAGAGTCCGAAAAGCCTTGTGGGATTTACTCGCTCATATTTTTAATTCGGCCCTCATTGTGTCGAATGGTTTTGTGTTCGTCAATTTAACATCTTCCTCTCCCTTTAAAGTAAATTCGTTCTTTCGTTGCCGACTACTCCCGAGCGACTAAAATTATCTCTGTGAGAATGTTCGGTCAATCCAATATGGTCTTAAATTTAACCTTATCATCTGATATAGCTCTAATTACTTTCGGTAAATGTGTTAACTGGCCATATTTATTCTAATTCAATTTACGCATTCCGTTATTGCTCGGACTTCTTCGTGTGGCAACAGATTCCTATGGGTATTTGCTCGAATGTTAATCTTTACCCCATGAAATTCTATCTCGGATCGGAGTTTCAAAGTTATATTCTGTGTCTGGTATGCGATCGGACACGTCCGATGTTTGTGTATATCCATCCAATATGTCCTATAGCCGCCATTGGTCAGTTCGTCTAAACTTTTTGAAATTCTGTAAGGCCCAGTCTTAATAAATAACTTACCATATCGTTTATAGTACATAAAAAAATTAAAAATTTTAGCATATATTCCTTTGAATATGAGACTCCTACTTGTTTTCTTTAAATAAAATACGTAACTTAAAAAACCAACACTATTTTTCTGATCACATGAGCATATTGGTATAAGAGGGTATGGTATATATAATGTATGTATTGCATGATTATAAAGTACTTGTACTTGTGTAGTAGTTGTAGCTAAATGAATGGGCTTTCCTGACATTGAGGTAATTGTTGAGAAGCTGCAGTCATTTCACTGCAATTTTTTGTTGTTATTGCTTGAATTTAATGAACTTTTAAAATGATTTTAATGAGTTTGAAAAACTTTTACTCATTCATTCATCCAATCCCTCATTTTTTTAAATCTGTTGTGTTCGTTATTTTTTTTTTAAAGAAGTAAATTTTTTTCCATTTCCTTGCATATACATATACTAACATTCATATATAGAAACAATTACATAGAAAATAGTCCTTTAATTATTAACACAAACATAAACAAAAGTTATTTATACTTTATATATATACAATTGTACATGTATAGTATCAGTGTATATGTATATATTTTACCATGTAATGAGGTTAAAAGTTAGCAAGCGCCATGATACTCTTGTGGATTTTGAATTGAATCAAGTGCATGCGAAAAAGTTCACTGTGTCTATCCGCAGTCTAGACAAATACGAATGAAAAAGTTCTTTTGACCTTCATTACTATTGTTTTTACAATTTATGCATTCTGCAATTGCTTAACATTATAAACTGCAGAAAAAGGAATATAATTAAAAAGTGAAAGTCATGAACTTTTATACTTGAATGTTGCAAAAAGGACCTGTTGTTGTTAATGACAGTGGCAAAAAATAGCAGTTGTAAAATCAAATTATCTTAAAATAACTTGGGAAAATGAAAGCAGGATAAAAGTGTTGTCAAGCAATTGTATACAAAAGTCATTTTAAAGCTATTTCTAGATATGGATTACTTTGATTATATTTTCAAAGGAAGCACAAAAAAAATAAGATTTATTTGATGAATTATGAAAAAATATGGAAGTCCGTACTCATTTTTTCATTATATAAGTATACGGATGGGGGAGATATTTTATTTCTTTTTATTTTATTATTTTATTCTCAGCATCCAAAATAAAGCAAGATCGGGCTTTGATGTAGCATTAATATTCTATGTCGAACCTATATACCATCATAAAAATTTTCTATCGATATTAATATGAGCATAGATTTTTCGAAGAGGGTCTTTTATGAGGAAATCTTTAGAATTCGAGTAGTGACACATTTTTAATAACAAATATTTTTAGTTGTACATATTTCTTTTAAGACATTAATACCATTATATTATATATTTAAAAGTATTATACAGGCTAATTATGAACAATAATTCCCCGGGAGTTTATTACTTTTTGAATGCTTTATGTGTAGGATAGGGAACTAACGCCCATGGAGTTTTTTATTCAGAATAGACCTGGTATTGATCAACATGAAACCTGTCTCTAGCTTTATAAATATCAGTTACAGTACAGTGCCTCTCCTAGAATTTTATAGTGAATTTGTAAATTTCAGAAATAGGCCCATATTTTGACGTTAATATGAACATCTGGATGATTTTAGGAATATGCGTCAATTGTGGATCAAACTCTACAGAATTTAAGAGTCTGATTTTATTACGATTTCATAATTTTCGAATAGAAGTGTAGGGTAAACCACGAACCGAATCTCATAACGTTTCGTAGAGATTTCCTTTCCTTTGTAATAAGCGTTAAAGTATTTTTAGAATTTTGCGCAAAATTGCATGCTATAGTAATGTCACTTGTATGGGTGGGAAATCGCAGACCAAATTCAATATCTATATCTGACACCATCGTGCTTTCAATTTGTATTCATTAAATAACGTCCATTGCCCGGTTTTCTTCTCTTTTATAATTGTAGTTTTCTTAACTCATTAAATTATGTTGTTTAATTTTTAAACATTGCTTTTAGATCATAGATGTTATTTATCTCTTCTAAATAAAATTTTCAAAATTTTTACATCCTACTCCAGTTTTTCGATAACGGCGGGCCCAAATATTTCTCGATTTTCTTAATTTATTCGTTAAACAAATGTACACATCAAATAGTGAAAGAATTATTATGCATTTCAATTGTTGTATATTATTATGAATTGAATACTTTACTGAAAATACTTTATTGTAATCAACTCATATTTGAATTTACATATATGTTTGTTAATTTTTAAACTATGAAAAAATAATTTTCATTCCTTAACTAAATTTATACAAAATAGTCAAAATATTTGTGTGACCGTTATATTTATCATAGGTTATGGGTCCAGTCCTTAACCTCGCGAAAAAGAATTGAAAACAAAACAACATAAAAATAAACGAATTAGAAAAATAAGTTTAAGAAATTAGTTATTCTGGTTTCAAAATAGATAACTTTGACACATGGAAAATTCAAGTGGAAGCCTTACTGATAGAATGAATGAATGATGAATGGAAATACGTAAATGGAAGTTTTCCTAAAACCAGTAAGTCCTCCAGAAACTGTAAGTTTGTGGGAATCCGAAGATGTAAAAGCCAAAACTGACTTAATTCTATTAATTTCAACCAATGAGTTGAAACAGATCAAGAACTGCAGGACATCCAAATGTGTGTGGGATAAGTTACATGGTATTTATCAATCAAAAGAACGCGCAAGAAAGGTAATGCTACTAAAGAATCTGATATTACTCAAAATAAAAAATGGTGATGACATAAGAGATCATATAAGAAAATGTTTTGATACCGTAGATAAAATAAATGAAATGGAATTAGAAATTTTTGCTGACTTCTTAACGATTTAAAGCTGGAAAAAGAACAGTTTTTTAAACCAAATGTAGTTCGACGAAATAAAAATGAGAAATTAAAATTTACCTGTCACAATTGTGGAAAAGTAGGACACAAAGTATATGAGTCTAAAAATCAAAATAAGCAAAGGTATGTACAGAAAAACCAAGAAAGTAAATGGTGGGGTGATTAGTTAGTTAGTTTTTAGATTGACAAATCAAAATTCCATACAATTAAGTCACCGGATACAGATGTTCTAAATTTAGCAAATAACGAATCAGCATAAATTGAAGGTAATGGAATTGTAAAAAAATACATTATTCGTTCCGGACCTAAGATCAAACTTATTATCAATAGCAAAAACCGTGACCATGGTTTTGAAGCGAAATTTACCGAAAATGAAGCGATTATACACCTAAATGAAAATGATTTAAAAGTTTTATCATATGAAAATGAAAAATTTCAAACATCGCAAACATCCAAAGGAGGACCTGGAAGGCCAAAGAAAATAAAAACTGGTAAAAGATACCAATTTGATTTTGTAGCAGCATATTTGAACGGTAGTATTGAAGAACAAATTTATATGAAAATACCAAATTAAATTGAAAAATTTTTATTAGTAAAAGAAACAGTTAATTATAAAGGCAAAAGTTAATTATAAAAAAAGCTCTATATGGACTTAAGCAGTTTGGAAGACAATGGTACAAAAATTTAGATGAAAAATTAAAACTATTAAAATTTTAACCATTGAATTCAGATAATTGCATCTATATGTTAAAACATGAGAAAGTCATCACATTATTGGCTATATATGTGGACGATTTAATAGTAGCAACAAATAATATACAAAAATGGGAGGAACTGAAATCAGAATTATCAAAATCGTTCGAAATTATAAACATTGGCCAATTAAATGTTTGTTTGGCAATCGAATTTAAAGGAGATGAAAAATCTAAGGAAATAACTATTTCACAACGTAAATATATACAAAATATTTTGAAAACATTTAATATGGAAGACTGTAAACCTGCAAAAACACCATTTAATACGGGAATAAAACTATCAAAAGAAATGTGTGCAACTGAAGAAGACATATCAGAAGTTGAAAAGATACCGTATCAAAATCTGGTGGAATCCTTATGTATTTAGCAGTTTCATCGAGACATGATATCGCTCATATAGTGAGTGTACTTAGCCAATACAATACTAACTACGGTAAAGAACATTGGATAGGTGCTAAAAGAAAGGTACTCCAAATATTGGCCTACATTACAGAAGTACCAATGAGCAATTAACTGGCTATGCCAATGCAGACTGGGGTGCTAATATATACGACAAATTAGCTAATGCTGCTATAAGTTGGGAATCGAGAAAACAAAGAACAGTAGCAATGCCCACAACTGTCGCTCTCAGAATCCACAAAAGAAGCAATACATTTTTAGAAGAAATTTTGGGTAAACAAAATACAATTCTAATTTACAACGACAATCAAGAAACTGGACTATTAAGCAGGAACCCAATATTTCACAATAGAACAAAACATATTGTTATGAGACACCATTTTGTTTGTGAAAATGTAAATAGCGGAAATATTAAAATAGAATATATACCTACTACCGAAACTGTTGCCAACTTTTTTCCCAAAAATATCGCTAAAGTCGACTGAAAAATAGCTAAAAATAGCTAAATTCAAGACATTTTGAAAAATTTAGCGATAAATCGTCAAAATAATATTTATTATACGATTCTGATAAGAAATAGCTAAAAAAAACTAGCTAAATTTTTCAGATTTTTTATATTATTCTAAAAAGTCAGCGATTTATCGCTAAAATCTATATACGTACGTAGGAATGGGATAGTGATACAAACACATCTTATAACAAACACATAAGAGAATCTTTTTTTATGTTAAATATTTTCACTTTGGGTTAGGAAAAATGTCAAGTTGAGGTTAATTTCGATATGCGATTGCTTTAGAAATGTTGTAAAGATAAATTGAATTTCGAAATGCTGGCCTTTATGGATCGACCCTTTATTTTCGGCATAAGAGTATTATTTATTTTTCCATTACAATACAATTACAAATTATATTCTAACCTATTTTACCGAGCATGGTGACGATAACCATACGACCGTTGTAGTGTAGCAGACCACGATCTCTGCTGGGAATCGAATCTACAACCCCCAGACTGACAGGCTAGCACACTACCAACTAGCCTACCGGGGCACCCAAGATTATTATTATACACTCCTTTTGTGGGAAGTTTATCTGCAATATCGATATGCGGCCCTATACGCCTTAGAAATGATGTAAATTTTTTGGACTTTATGGATCGATCCTTTCGTCACTTATTTCCAATGCTCACTAATTTTTAGAATTATGGTAAATTTTATTATCATATCACTCATTTACTAAAAGACTAGAATAATTAAATATTCGTTTTTTAATTGAGTACAACAAAATATACCCCTTTTAAAGTTTTTCGTATAACTTTACCTGTACGCACAAATATTTGCACCTAATTATGTTCTTCAGAACATTCAAAATAAGTATAATACACACAGCTAAAACTCAAATAATTTACATTGAATGCATATTTTTATATACATATGTACATATATGTAAATATCGTCATTCGTAGCAACTTTTAAGCGATATTATCAAAATATAAATGAATAAGAAATGCCTTAAAATCTAAAGAAAAATCGCTGGATTTCCGCTAATAGCTAAATCATTTTTTTCCCCACAAAATGGGATTAAAACTCGCTAGATTTGACGAGAAAATAGCTAAATTGGCAACAGTGACTACCGATATGCCTGCCGATATTTTAACACAGACTTGGGATAAATGCATTAAATATGTTAAAGCATCAATAATTTTTTCACCATTAAAAAAAAATAATGTTAATACAAGTTTATTGCATTAACATTAACATGGGTAAATTTAATGCATTAAATTTGCTTTAACATTAAATATTTTTGAATTTAATTCATTAATTTTACATTAACATTAAATATTTTTGAAATTAATGCATTAATTTTACATTTACATTAAATATTTTTTAATTTAATGCATTAATTTTCCATTAACATTAAATAATAGGTAATAAAATTAATGCATTAATTTTCTATTAACATTAATGTATATAATAATTTATAAAAATAAAAATACAGCGCCAAAGACCTCGATCTAACTAAATTCAAGTAAAATACAATGTGTTAAAGTCCTTTCTAATTAGTCCTATACTCGATAATACATATCAGAAGAATAGTATCACTTCCCATGTATTCTTTTTTTGTTTATTTTGTCACACTGTGCAATCCTATACAACCTTAAATGTAAATATTCATACTCACAAGTTTGAATGGAATTATTAGAAAGGACTTTAAATTTTAATTGTATTTACTTAGATCTTTGGCGCTGTATTTTTATTTATGTTTATCAATTTTTATATATATTAATGTTAATGGAAAATTAATGCATTAATTTTATTACATAATTAATGTTAATGTAAAATTAATGCATTAATTTCAGAAATATTTAATGTTAACGCAAAATTAATGCATTAATTTCAAAAATATTTAATGTTAATGCAAATTTAATGCATTAAATTTTACAAATTTACAAAAAATTTTACAAAATTACAAAATGTTAATGCAATATTTTTTACATTAAATTAATATTTTTTTAATTTAATGTTAACGTAAAATTAATGGAAATCGCCCAGGTCTGTTTTAACAAAGGGTTTACCCAGTTCAAAACATAACAAATGTATTTCTAAAATAGGTTCAGTTATTATTAGTTAATGATTATTGTAAAGTAATAATTCAGGGAAAGTGTTGTATATCACTATGAATTTAATACTTTAGTATGTCCGTTATATTTATCATATCAATTAAAATATTCAAAAACTGCGATTTTTTTGGCTATTTTTTGGGGAAAAAATGAATTTTTTTATTTTTAAGTTATCTAACCCAGCAAAAACTTTGTAATGGGTTGTACTTCCATAAATACTTTCTTTTCAATGACTATTACTTATCGTCTGCATTACTTAGAAGTACTCTGGTAATGTCTTTCTTATAATCTGATATTGAAATACTTTATTTTCGGTTTTGTCACTTTGTTTGCACATTTTATTTGATTGCGACTCAAGAATTGTCTTTTACAAAAAAGAAAACAAAATTAAATTTGTATGTAAAAATTATTATTTGACGCGCAATAAAATCGCTATGCAGTGGTGCAGTGAGTAGAACATTTGACTAACAAACCAAAGTCCCTGGTTCGTATTCTAGCTGGCTCTTTTTATTATCAAAAAATTGAACAACTTACGAAACAACTTCATTGTAAGAGAAATTACAAGTACTTCTTCAACTCCCCATTTGTAAACGAGCGTGGAAGTACTTGCCCCCAATGACATCACCGTGTTAAAATAATGACTTAAAATGCTAATGAAGAAGTAGTGAAAACAGTTTTTATTACCTTTTTAACTCATTACCAGGGCAAGGATTTCTATGCAAATGCATGTTTGTAGTCAGTAACTCAAAATAACTTTTAACTATTTTTCTTTTCGAATCAAAGAATTTACTACAAAATGGCATCGATTTGTTGTTGCATATTTTGTTATAAACGCATAAATTGCATATTTTGCTTTAAACTGCATATATTTTGCATATTTCTAAAATTTTGCATATTTTGCATTTTTTTATTTTTCTAGCAAAAATTGTGTTTTGATTTCTTTGTATTACATATTTTTATAATAAATTTGACTTGACTTCCATACACATCTGTCTAACCCTAACCCTCATACAAAATATCCTTCAGAACATCCATAATTCACTTAAAAACACATTACGCGATAAAATTCTAAATAAATAGAGGTTTTACAAACATACCTCGACCTTATATGCTGGGTAGGGTCAATTATTAACCACTACTTCTCAAATTTTGGTAGAGAGACAAATAATTATTGTAATTAATTATTTGAGGTTTTATGTTAGCCGGTTAAAAATCGAATAACTGAAAATTATTAGGTTAAAAGAATAAATAAAAATAAGCGATACTGGATCTTTCTTTATTAATTTCATTGCTTTTTTACAATATTTTTTTTCCTATAACAAACAAAATTATAATTTTAAAAGAGTTCAATTCTATGTCAATTTTTTTTAATTTTTTTTTTCAAATATTAGAAATTATTTCTTCTCATGTGAAATCCTTTTCTAAATTATGTTAATTAAGTTTATGTTTTAGGATTTTTTTAACTAGTTCCAGAATTTATACGTTCCAATGAACTATTGAACAACTATTGCCGAAGAACTTATTAGAAATACTTAAGAAACACAACAATATTCCTGAAAAGTGGTTGTAGAAGTAAAGACGATGTCATTATTTCTTAGATTTTTGTTCAAAGGGCCTGAAGTGTTTCCTTCTGAATTCATATATGAAGAATATACATATAATAAATTTTACTCTTAAAAAGTGGGTTTTTATTAATCGGTTAATTGATAAATATGATTCGTTATTCGAAATTTGGCATTTTTCATTTATTTGAGCGATTAATCAACAATAATCCATCGATATTTTTAAAACATTTTTCGACCCTCCATAGGACCGCCACATTTAAAAAACTAAAAATAGATCGGGGAAATTTAAGAATAAAAACAATGTAAACCTAAAGCAAAAGAGAACCCTTAAACGTATTTTTTGTAGATCTTCTCAAGAAGTAGTTATATTTTCAATTTCACCTCATTCCAATCATAATGGACCTACAACTCTCAATTACTTCGAAAACACCCCAGCTACAAACATGCGATATATCCAATAGTTCCAGAGATACCGAATTATTTCCAAAAATAAATGTTTCTAAACCATTGTGCAACGTACACAATTCTACAGACCAACGAAATTAAGGTTTGTAAAAACTTTTAAAATTAATTCCACTTTTTTTTATATATTTTTTGCTGTTAAAACCGAATCTGGGGGCTAATTCTCTCATTCGTATACGTACGAATTTATATTCTATCGTACGAGTTTTTTTACTTTTTAGATTCTCTTATTCGATAACGAATAAAACGTATCGAAATTTCTCTTTGATGACATTCGATAACGAGCAATCGATCGAATGAAACCTTTCGAGTTTTTTCGAAGTATAGTTTTTGTGAAAAAATTTATGAAAAAGAACATGAATTTTATTAAATCTGGGGAAAAAAATTGGGTCAAAAAAGAGTATATACCAAATTTTATCAAACTATCTTGAAAATTGCGACCTGCAGCGTGCGCACAAAGTTGACATGGACACACAGACGGATGGACGGACATAGCTAAATCAACTCAGAGCCGATTGGTATACTTTAAGGAAGGTGTAGAACCAATATTTTTGGGAGTTATAAATATCAGCACATACGCATAATACCCACCCATTATGTATAAATATGATCCAATATTTCAATTTCTCGCGATTCTCTAATGAAACGTCCATTTGAAACCCCTTTATTTATCCAAATTCAGAAAATACAAATTTTTAATTTTGTCCACCTAGATTTTTATTTGGAACTACAGTGCAACGATGGGAACAAATCGCTGCTAAATTAAATGTTTGTGACCCATTAATAAAAAATGCCTATAATCCAAAATGGGTCCAATCAATACAGCCAATATCTATTATATTTTGCATAAAATACTCCCCTCTGCAATTAAACTCCATAATTATATTTTAATTTAATTTAATTTATTTTTTTAAATTTTGCTTTAAATTTTTGATTTTTAATGAAACATATCGAGGGACTATTCATCTGTCATTTTCATGAAAATAAGATTTTTAAATTTCTCTATCAAAAAATTTTTAAATTTCTCTATCATAAAAAATTTTAATTTAATTTATTTTTTTAAATTTTGCTTTAAATTTTTGATTTTTAAAGAGCAATTTTTAAATTTCTCTATCTTAAAAAAAGAAAAATTCTGAATGCAAAACTCTCTATCTTATCCAAAAATGGCTTCAAACTCAATTAATTTGGACAATTTGCTGTTGCAAAACAAGTGTTTTTACTAATTTGGACATGCTGAACACAAATCCAAAATATTTAAAATCGGTTTAATAGTTCTCGAGATATTGTTCATTATGATACTAATTTGAATAATTTTATTACCGTGTTCAACCATAGCATTGATTTTGGACCAAAACCTTATAATCTGTTGCTTTTTCAATAATTTAGTTTCTATTACTTCATTAAATTGCATAAAATATAATATTTATTGATATTAAATCAAATAAAAAATGTATATTTCTATGAAAAACTCTCTATCTGAAGGTTGTAAAAAATTTTCGTAGAAAATATAGCTCTATCTGATATAAATTTGTGAATAATTTTGCAAATAATGCAAAATTTTAAATTCTTTTTATATAACGATTTAGAATATGGTCGTAAAAATATATTGTAGAAGAAAAAATTCAAAAATCTTCATGAACTAGCGAAATAAACAGTTTTTTTACTCTCCTGAAAACTTGTGTTATTTTAGATAGAGACTATTGAATATAGTCCCTCGATATGAGTTTTGTTAACATTTCGTTCAGTATTGTAAAACATAATATGAAAGTTTTTTACAACACTGAAGCAATAACTCGGTTCTTTTCGTATCGAGTAACATCATGAGAAAATTACGCACTATCGAAATTAATTTCGATTAGAATTTTATTTCGATCACGACTGCGAGAATTAACGTCAAATGGAAGACTGTAAAATATTATTCAATTATTTTGAGGGTAAGAGCCCCGCGCATCGCCGCCAAAGTTTGTAAATGCGTTTATATGGAAAAAATGGCACTTTTTGGAGTTTTTTCACAAACTGAGGCCTTAAGTATTAATTATAGCACAATTTTATATCAAAATCGTAATGTCTACAAAATTGTCTTTCCAAAAAGATGGAAAAACTGAAAATTGGTTAAAAAATAGTTGAGTTATTAAAATTTCCCCCGAGAATTTTGTGACTCTGAAGACATATAAAAGTAAATATAAGAAAATTTGTTTTAGTTTTGAAAAATTTTACAAACAAATATTATGTTTATCTTTATAAGATTCATAAATGTGCTAGTACGAATTTTTGTTCAAATTGGATAACGCTTACTTGGTTTGGTCTGTGGTCAAAAAAGGGCCATTATTTTAGCAGCATCTCCAAAACTCCATTTTCAAACTTTAAAAAATTTTGTTAAATGGATTAATTAAAATTAAAGTTTTCTATAAAGGATATATATAAGAATTAAACACAGAAATGAGCTTAATACCTGTCATAGTTTTACCGTACCTGCGATGTGAATTTGAAGGATTTCGGGAAAAGGGCAATTTTTGCCAATAATTAAGTAAAAATTATATTATTACCAATTGTTGCGATTATTATTTCCGAGTCCATGAAAAGTTATTTTTCTGATCAAATTTCCGAAACTAAAAATCATTAACCCTCTAAACACCGGGGTCAAAATCAAAATTTTGAATATTGCAATAATTAATACTTAAAGCATCATTTTGTGAAGAAACTCCAAAAAGTGCCATTTTTCCATATAAACGCATTTACCAACTTTGGCGGCGATGCGCGGGCTCTTACCCTCAAAATAATTGAATTATATTTTACAGTCTTCCATTTGACGTTAAAATACAACATAATTTCACTATTAGAAGTTGATCCGAGCGAAAAGCCTATTTTCGACCCACCCTAGTATACATATATGATTCGGCAACGGCGAATATTGAACTCTTACTTGTTTTTCTGAATTTTTATATTTTTCCTTACGATTTTGGAGATAATTTAATAAAATTTGACAAAAATGTTTTGCTGTGTTCTTCAGAAGATGTGTATAAAAATTTAATAAGTGTCAGTCCACGATTTCTCCTCGGAAAACATATTCAACAGCATTTAATATGTTGTAAAGGTAGTAATCGTGATAAAATTTGGAGAATGTTTTTTTGTATTCAAAAATTATATAGTAAAGAATAGCGAACATCGAGCTTTATTTGATCCTAGCCCCCATATAAGGTCCCCTTCAGAAATTATTTTATTGCTCGTAAATGTCTTGAACGTATCAGTACAGCTTGGAAATTTTATATAGACACTACACTAATTTTTATGAGTACACAGAACGAAAAGCCGGTAGAAAATTGATTTGCCAACTATCCGTACATACATACGTTGACAACGTATGATATTGAAAAATTATAAATAAACACTTTGTTGTCAATTTGGTACCTGGCAGGTATAATTTTAAAACTTTTTTCCCTCTGTGTATCGGTCCATATTTGACAATAGGTCCTATATAAAGACTCTTAAGAAAATTACTTTAACTCTTATGAATGTTTTTTAAATATCAGAATAATGATTGCACCTAAACAAGTTTTATGGAACCTAAAATCTATTTACAAGATTTTATGAGGATAGGGCATTGTTTGACCCACCCCAAAAATTTAAAACGCATAACTGACTTTAAATAGCTGTATAGCGATGAAATTCGACTTAAACTAGTTTTAGAGGAACTAAAATTTCTCTACAAACTGCTATGCTAAGCTAAGACCAATTATGGACCGATCCGAGAAAATTCCGTATAACGATTTATATATACAAAATACACATTTATGCCGAATTTTATCCCGATAGCTTTATAATTCAATGAAATACACATTTGTGTCGAATTTTATCCCGATAGCTTTATAATTCAATGAAATATATGCGTTTAAATGATTTTCAGAAGTGGACCTTATATGGGATCTATGACCAATTCTGAACCGATACAGATCTACGTTGGTAGTATGATTTCTGTTCATATTATATTTACATGTACAAAATTTTATGTTGATACCGATATATGAGGGAGTTATTAATGATAAACTAATTTCCGGGAATTTATACCCAATTGTTATGATTTTGAACATACTTGATCATTGACAGAAAAAAATAATGTTTCAAAAAATTCTTGAAAATATCTTTTTAGTTCCTGAGAAAACCACTTAAAATTTTAAATTTTTACTGATAACAATTTACGTCGTGAACCGATTTTGCTGATTTTTAATACCAAACTGCTTAGGACAATAATAAATACTTCTGGTGAATTTGGTTGATTTTCTTTGCTTAGGTTAATTTTACTTTTTTTAGAGTTAATTAAAATATCGAACTAAAATATATAGAATCTGTGCATTCTATCAGTATTATTTATTCGACCTACTTAATCAATAAATCTAAAAAGAAATTATATTTAAACAATTTCTAAATTTCCAAACATAACTTTTTATTTTCTTTTGAGACAAATTTTCTTTAAGAATCCATTTCATTTTAAATCCCGATGAATTGAAATAAATAACATTAATTTGATATTGAATGAATATAAATTTCTAATTTCTTCTTTGGAAATCGTATGTCCTTTAATCCTTAAGGTCCTTTTATAAGGACATAAGAGCTGATTATGATAAATGAGTACACAGAGTTAATACAAATGGTCCACAGTTTCTTGTATATATAGACTTTTTCATGTGTGAAAATGGCTGTTGCGCAGTGTTATTTGTTCTTTATTTGTATGTAGGTATACCCAGTGTACTTTGCTACCATAAAAGCAATATAAATAAAAAACCCACTTAACGATTTTGCAAGTTTTTAGTTGGTGCAGTTTGTTTGGTATTCAAAATCAATATCGGTCCACGATTTCGCATAGCCCCCATATAAGACCCTATTCAGAAAATGACTTTAATGCTCATATCTGAACTTAAGAAGCATATATTGCAATAAAATTCGAAATAAGGTTTTATAGGAACTAAAATCATTTTCTTAAATTTTATGAGGATGGGTCCATAATTGACCCTACCCCCCATATAAGGTCCCCATCAGAAAATTACTTTAACGCTCATTACTAACTCAAAAATGTGAGTACAGCGGTAAAATTCTACATAAACAAGTTTGGTGCGAGCCAAAAGCTCTCTATCTAATTTTATTAGGATCGGTCCTTAATTGACCCTATCCCTCATATAAGCTTCCCTTCAGAAAATTACTTTAACGCTCATTACTAGCTTAAAACTGCGAGTACAGCGATGAAATTAGACATAAACAAATTTCGTATAAGCCAAAACCTCTCTACTAAATTTTATGAGGATTAGTCTATAATTGACCCTACCCCCTTATAAAGTCCCCTTCAGAAAATGACTTTAACGCTTATTACTAACTCAAAAATGTGAGTACAGAGGTAAATTCAACATAAACAAGTTTTGTCCGAGCCAAAAGCTCTCTATCAACTTTTATAAGGATCGGTCTTTAATTGACCCTATCCCCCATATAAGCTCCCCTTCAGAAAATTACTTTAAAGCTCATTACTAGCCTAAAACAGCGAGTACAACTGAAATTAGACATAAGCTAGTTTCGTATGAAGAAAAACCTCCCTACTAAATTTTATGAGGATCAGTCTATAATTGACCATACCCCCCCTAAAGTCCCCTTCAGAAAATAACTTTCAAGCTCATTACTGACTCAAAAATGCGATTACAGCAGCGAAAATCTACATAAACAAGTTTTGTGCTAGCCAAATACTTTTTATCAAATTTTATAGGGATCGATCTATAATTGATCTCACCCTCCATATAAGGACCCCCTCAGAAAGCGACTGTAATGCTCGTTACTGGCTGAAACGCTCAAATACGACTACAGCGATGAAATTTCACATAAACTAGTTTTGTTAGAGCCCCTACCCTTCACCCCTATTAAGGTCCCTATGAACAAATATCGTTCTAAATTTTAGAAGCATCGTTTTATAATTGACTCCACCCCGTATAAGGGCGCCTTTAACGCTCATTTATGGCATTAAAATACGAGTAGATATATGTATGAAATTCAACATAAACAAGTTTTATGGGAACTGAAATCTTCCTACCGACTTCGATGAAGATGGATCGATAAATCACCACTTCAGTAATATTACTTTAACTCTTATTAGTTGCTTAAAATTACGACTTAGGCGATGAAATTCGAATAAATTCTTACGAAACATAATTTATAAAATTCGGTAATAATTAACCTTATATCATATTCACTCCAGAAAATGACTTTAACGATCATCTATGGCTCAAAAGGTCGTCCAAAGTACGGGAGGTTTATAGGGAACTGAAAGGTGTCAACTAAAGATGGAGCGAAAAAAAGAGAGACAGAGAGAGAGAGAGAGGAAGAGAGAGAGAGAGTAGAGAGAGAGAGAGAGAGAGAGAGAGAGAGATAGTATAGAGAGATAGAGATAGATAGAGATGATATATATATATATATATATCTATATATATATATATATATATATATATATATATTAGCATCATACAAACACATACAAATATTTAAAATAATCGTTTGAAATTCTAAGTAATTTAAATTTGGAAGTCCTTTTATAAGGACATAAGATCTGATTACAAAAAACGGAGTATGCTGAAGTACTATAAATGGACTCTAGTTTCACATGCATATCAACTTTTTATATGTGAAAGCTTTTTTTCAAAATTGTTACAGGGTGATATCTATTTCGTTTAATATCTTAAAAATTAAGTGATGACGAATTCTTATTCACAAGACTTTAAAAAATAAGACCAAAAATTTCGCGGTCAAGAGTAGTTCCATGTTGTAGAAATATACACTTAAAGTTAAAATTTCTCAAAAGACTGATTGAAACTAACTAGTTTCTTACAACTTTTGGATATTATAAGGGCGGCTTACAAATGAGAAAGTCAATTCTACTAATGTAGATTGTGTTCACTTGTTGGATGGTTACACCGGTCTACAATGAAATCCTCCTTTAAAAATCTATATTGTAGAAATAAGATATTGCCTCACTGAATTTACTCCTGCTTTTGATTTCACGTCACAATTTCGAGCAATTCAGTATTTTGCTTAATCCTTATGGGACCGCACTTAAATCTCAAAAAATTGTTTTAATAATGTTTTTTAATAAGCTTTTAATAGTATTGTACTTACAATATTCGAAAGTATAAGACTACAAATTATTAAGACCATAGGTAGCTCCATCTGACAGTTATAAATAAGCGTTTCAAGTTCAAAAACTTTGAAAAAAAATTATGAATTTACAACTTTTTTAAATTTTTTTTTGCAAGAAAATATCGAAAACTCAAATATATAATTAATAAGCCTTGTAAATACACATCCTTTGATGTATATATCACCAAGGAAATCTTCACTAGAAGTATCAAAATTAGCAAGGAGTCTTAATAAAGGGGACCTACAAAACCTACACGTGTCGCATTTGTAGACCCAGCAAGTTTAACTGATAATGAACTGATTTATATTTAAGGAGTGGGATCGAAAAATTCTTAACGCACGTTTTTCATTAAAACTTAACCCAAGTATTATTATTATTTTTTTTTGATCAAGTTACCTTTGTAAAACCTGTCAGTTATTATTTTTTATGTCAATTATATTATTTTGTTGTTAATCTGATTAAAATGAGTGACAAAAAGTCGACCAAGCATTCAAAGGTCTGTCGTCAAACTGTTTCCAATGTTATTAAACAGTACCAGAAGAACTTGTCCGTTGATAGAAAACCTGGGTCAGGTAGAAGGAATAGTCCACATGATGTTTCTAAAACCAAAAAATAGAAAGCATTTTCAAAAGAGATCCCAACACATCCGGTAGGAAAGTAGCCCGGTTAGCTCAGTGCTCGGACTATTTGGTACGAAAAGTTAAAGCTAATGCAGGTTTAAAAACATACAAGGCTCAAAAAGTTCCTGACAGAAAGTGATGAAACAAAATTTCATCACTAGTGATTAAAACTATAAAATATATTTTATTTTTTTTTTTTTGTAAATTGTTATAATAATTGTAATCAAATAATAAATTAAAACTGTAAGTTTAGCGGTTTCGTTTTTATTAACACTCCTTAGAAATAATTGGTTTGCATTAAACAAATTTAATCAAGTCCTTTCGTGGACTGAATATGCGAGGTTTCTTTCACAACAAAAATCGATGAAGTACACCCAAGCCGCTAATTTAAATTAACATTAACTGTTAATTTAAATTAACAGTAACATTAAACATCAACCGGTAGCTGACATTGATGCTTATACAAAAATCAATAAGCCGTTCGAAAAAAGTACTTTTTGCATTAAAAAAGTATAAACAAGTTCATTCATGTAAATATATAAATTCTTTACAAAATTTAAATTAACCAACAGGTTTTCATTTTCACGGTTGTTTGGATTAATAAATCATTTAAATATAGAAATGAAAAAGGCAGTTAACTGTAGATAAGCAGGATTATGTAAACTGCAAAAGAAATTTCATCAAAATTTCTCTTTCGCCGAAAACGCGGGGTTTCTTGTGTTACAAGATATTTTAAGTTTCTTCACGGATTTAGAAATCAGAAACTGAGGAATTATTAATGACATATATAACGTTTAAGTAGCATGGAGAGATATGTCTGAATTTCATCAGCAAACATATTTTTTATTTTAGTTTTGCACCGTTGTTCAAGTTTGGAGATGTTTTTTGAAATTATTTTATATAGGAACCGCAATATTTAGTATTTGATTAGAAACCCATGTCTATTCATGAGAAAAACGGAACTTTGTTTCTAAAAACCCGTTAGCAATTGTTCAAAACTGATTTTCTGAAGGATGCTTTATATCCCCCATATAAATATGGGCCGATCATCGAAAAATTTGGTGGAATTGTGAATTTATGTTTATATATAGTTATTTATGCTGAATTTCATCGTGATATTAATAAGGCCGTATCTAATCAGCTGTATCACTAAAGATTACAGCAAACTCATTTATACCGATTTTTGCATTGTTTGGACTTATTTGACCCTAGCCCACATGCAAATCCTCCTTAAGCAAGCGACTTTAATTCCATAATTCTCTTAATTACATCAATATCACGATGAAATGCAGCATTTATATAAATCTAAATTCTTCCACCAAATTGTATGAGGATCAGTCCATATTTGGCCCTATCACCCATATAAAGCATCTTTCGGAAAATCAGTTTTGAAAAAAATTTGTATTAAGAAAAATATCAATAACGTCGTTAATTGCTAACTGATTTTTAAAAAGAATATTGCGTTTTACTCATGAATAAACATGGGTTTCTAAGCGGTTAATAAATAGTACGGTTCCTATATAAAATACATTCAAAAAACATATCCAAACTTGGACAACGGTGCAGAACTAAAATCAAAATCATGTTTGCCGATGAAATGCACACATATTTTTCTAGGTTGCTTAAACACCATATATGTCATTATAAAGGCCTCAGCTTCTGCTATCTAAATCCGTTCAGAAACTTAAAATCGGTTGAGATTCAACTAAGTTACTGGCTTTTAATTGCTTAATGATATGAAAACCGGGTTTTTACCCGTATCTCAAGATTTTGGAGGTGTTTGGGATATTTCAAAAACAGATTCTTGTTCTATTCGGATCCACCTTTCAAAAAAATAGTATCACTTCCCAGGTATTTATTTTTGTCGCATAGTGATATCTATGTAAATTAATGTTTTGTAACTCATGGCAAACGTTTTTCAACATTTAGCATATGCACTACATATTTTGAATGTTTCAAAAGTTGGGTCACTTGACATGAAATCTCCCATATGTAAATATGTAGTTCCACATTAGCAACTTAACATACAAATGTATAAAAGCATCAATGGAATTTTTATTTGCGTTTGCCGCAATTTATTTGACAACCAATATGAATATTTTGTTCACTTGATTAAACAACAAACAAGAATTGTATTATTGAATTTGAAAGAAATGCATACAGATTTATATTAAATTGAAAGAATATCAGATTTTCTTCACTTACCATAAGAACATAAAATAGGAAATGCCAAACAAACACAACTGGAAAAACAAATGGGTAACAATTCTTGAGGTGTGAATAATTTAATTTCGTTATCACTTTTTAAAGAGATTTATCGTAGCTTAATAATTTATTTTATTTTAAATTGATTTAATTCACTCTACTATTTTTGAAATTGCTTAATTTTAAGTTATTTTTTTTTCTTATTTTATTTTAATTAATGTTTATATATTATGTTTAAAAAGTTTAATTGTTCAAACACTGGTGCAGTTTTTAATTACATTTTATCATTAACACGAATTTTTCAAATCTGCAAATAAAAAAAACAAAATTATTATTAATTATTTGGTTGATACTTGAAAAATATATTAGAAAAACTATATAGATATTTAACTTGTGATGAAATATGATAATGTACTCAAACTATATACGTATTTAATTATCCTTTTCACAATTCTGTGTGCATTCTCAATTTTTTTATTTGTAGCTTAATAAATCTCATACCCATAGTGCAATATTGATAAAATGTATATACTCAAACCTTATTTTCTTCGAATTTATTTTACGCGGTTTCAACATTTTTTTTTGCAAAAATTATTTTAAGAAAATTTTTGTACATGCAAAAAAGTTCTCAACAAAGTACTACTCCTGATTTTTTACCAATTCCGGTTCGGATATACGAAGTATTTTCAAATCCTTTGTAAGTGAAGAAATATTATTTTTTACTTTTAATAAATTTTATATATTTTCATTATTGGAATTCGTATTGTTTTGTTGTTTGTTTCTATAAATCCATGGTCCATCCCGATCTCAGTTGTGTCAGAACAAGTCTTGTTTTCCGCGACAGATTTTACCTATTTCTGTTATAGGTGGTAAGCGAACTCCAAGAGCGATATTTATGCGGTAAAGTGAAAACGCGGTACTGATGAATGTCCTTCAAAGCTGTTGTATACGAATTACGATATGCATTGAGATCCTTCCTGACATGCCCGGTGACATCCCAATAGGAACTGTTCAGTCAGCATGGCATTGTTTCTTGACTGGGAGGACCTTCATTTTCTCTTGTAGGTGGTGCTTAGACCGTAGGGCAGCATTTAAGAAGCTTTGAATATTTCTCTTCTATTGAGCCAACAGGGTTCAATTGTCCATACCTCAAATGCTGACGGATAGCTCTTTGAGTACTTTGTTTCTATTTTGCAATCTGTGCGTGGAATGAGCAGAGGAGGTGACATGCTGTCAAAGATGACCCTCGATGTCAAAAGTCAATTTCAGTATAAAGTTGGTAATGTCGAATCCATCACGTCAATAACTGATTAACAATTATAGTCGAAGTTGATTTATAGTATACGCACAATTGGGACGAACGACGAATTTTTCGCAACGAATATTCGTCGTCAGAAATAGAACACACTTGGGTATATGAAAATGTACAAAATCATTGCGTATGACGAAATTCGTCGTACGTAACGAACTATGCGATAGGTTTATTTCTATTTCTTACGCAGACGAACGACGAATTAATTGGGGAAAATTTGCTGAAATTTGGCGGTTTTGAGTACAGCTAATGACAATACAATATTATGTTCGAATATTCGAAATTATATTCGAAAATTGGAAGTTATGTTCGAAAAATTTTTTATGCTCTTAAAATAATCTCTGGGTCATAAAAACTAAAAATAAAATTTTCGAAAATTCGAACTTATGTTCGAAAGAATTTTAAAGACATTAAAACCAGTTCTCGTGTCCCGAATTATCTGAAATTTGGCAGTCTGGAGTACACTTGATGACACTACAATGCTATGTTGGAAAATTTAAAATTAAGTTCGAAAATTCGAAGTAATGTTCGAAAAAATTTTGAAGCTGTTAAAATAATCTCAAAATTGGGGATATTCACAAAAATATAATTTTAATTCTTTTCGAGGCCAATTTCTTACATTTTCTAATTTCGAAATAATGTTCGAATAAATTTTAAAGCCGTTAAAATTATCTCAAAATCGTGGAGATTCACAAAAATATACTTTTTGTTCCTTTTTCTTACTTTTTCCAATTTCGAACAAACAAATTTTGAAACGAATTCGCAGTACGAATAATTTGATTGTGTTCCATTCGACGAATTTACGCAACAAATTTTTGTCGACTAGTTCGTCGTGCTATACGAAATTCGTTGTTCGTTCCAATTGTGCGTATACCATTATTCCTATTCCCCAGCTTCGCACTTTGGTCCTAAATCAAAATCTATGTGGACAAAATTATAAAAAGTTGTTAGCTTTTTCAGAAGCTAACAATAAAAAAGCGTTTCCAAATCTTCGATTATGTTTTCGTTCAAAAATTTTAATATATTTGTGCTTAACTAAATAACATATCACATGGGAATCCATAATTCATAACTTATATAAATACATATTGGAATAAGTTTTAACTTAATGTAAATTTTATATACATTGTCCTGTTTTAGTCCTTTCAACTTGCGCCTCAGATATATGTACATACATATAATAATTTTTTTATTTTATGATATTTTATATAGCTTAAAGAAACGCCAACGCCCACCTAAATAGGAGTTATTTCAATTTTAAAGAAACGAAAATTAAGGAAATTTATTACTAGACTAGCTGTTAAACCTGTCCCTGTCAGTCAAGAAAAATTACATCTGCTTGGCAGAAAAATAACCAAAAAAATGTATTTACTAAATCAAAGGATAATAAATGAGAATACAATACAAATAAATTTAATAATTAATTAACGAAATAGTACAAACATTTTTAGGTTAATATTTTTTCTTTAATAGCCCAGCAAAATTAGTCGAAAAAATTTGAAAACTTGGCAAATTTAGTTAGCTTTATGAAAGTTGGCAGAGAGCTTCGTATTGGGGTCTCAATTAAGGAGGTAAAAGTCACCATTAATCCCATTTCTGTTGACAATTAAATTTGATATATTTTAGCATATTTTCAAGCTATAGTGCATTATATTTCCATTACACTAACCTTTTTAAGTCTTAATTTACTATGTGATCGCATCGATAACAATTTTGTCATAATTTTTGCGTTATTTATAAGCTGTTAATATATGCTTTTACGCTTTTATATGTTTTATTTCAGAATAACTCTACGGTCCAATGTGTGTCTATACATAATTTCAGATAGTGTCACAGGTCATAAATATGAAAAAAACTTGAAAAAATTAGTGGTCACAATCTACATATTTAGACTAATATTCCCACCAAATTTAATTAAGATCAAACTTCACCTTTAAACATTTTGTAGCCATTTTTGAATTTTCAAAAGAGTAAAGACATTGTGGTATACATGGGTTAATATTGAAAACAAAATAAGACGGTTGACTACATTGGAGCTATTAGAAGCCATAATCTGATTTAGTGGAAGTAGTTCCCTGACTTTATAGGTTATGTCCCCAATATTTTTTCAAATTATATTCATAATTATTACCTGTGACTCTATCGAAATAATCCGATAGACGAACACTGCACTATGGACCAGAGATGGATGCAAAATTAGTTTTTAATAATTTATCAAAAGCGTTATGTGTGTAACTGGGTGCCATCGTTGCCTCGTCCTCGCCCTAACAGCGGATATCAAAAATGAAGTTCAGTGTTAATCTTCTTGGTCCGTACAACATGCGTGTCAGTTTCCATATTCCTAAGTCATTGAGAGTTTTCGAAATTGGCTAAAATGTAAAAAACAATTTTTTCCAGTTAAATCTCCTTCCATATACCAACAATTAATATTAAATATTTTAAGGCAAGTCCCACTGTAAGTAAAATATACTTGGCATGTCTTTCATTGGTCTTTGGAGGACTTCAAAATTAGCTCAAAAATGTAAAAAAATACAATTTTGCGCGTCACTTTTCCTCTCAATTCTACGCATGTACTTTATAAATCTTAGATCCGGCTAAGTCAGGCTACCCTCCATTATTATGACCAGGGCAAGTATTGCAAGTTTATCCTATTAACATTAACATGGGTACATTTAATGCATTAAATTTGCATTAACAATAAATATTTTTGAATTTAATGCATTAATTTTACATTAACATTAAATATTTTTGATTATGCATAAAATTAATGCATTAACTTTATAACTTATTTAATGCTAATGTAAAATTAATGCACTAAATTCAGAAATATTTAATGTAAGTGCAAAATAAATGCATTAATTTCAAAAATATTTAATATTAATGTAAAATTAATGCATTAAATTCAAAAATAATTAATGTTAATGCAAATTTAATGCATTAAATTTTACAAATTTAATGTTAATGCAATATTTTTTACATAAAATTATTTTTTTTTAATTTAATGTTAATGCAAAATTAATGGAATTCGCCCAGGTCTGGTCTGTAGTCAGTTACTTAAAATAACTTTTAACTAGTTTTCTTTTGGAATCAAAATGGCATCGATTTGTTGTTGAATATTTTATTATAAATGCATAAATTGCTTATATTTGCATATTTCTAACATTTTTATAGCATATTTTGCTATACAAATATTTGTTTTCTTGGTATTACATATTTTTACAATAAATTTGCGGAATTACCAGTTTTTAAGGCAAAAAGTCCATTTTTGAAGTAAAGAATTTTCCAAAAGCAATGATGGCAAATATTAGCTAACACTTTGGAATAGAAGTGTGCCAAATATTAGAATCAGGTAGATGTTGTTTGTTTGGACTGTTATCATCATATATTTGACGCTTAAGTTATAAAGAAAAACAAGTGTGATAAACAAAAAGTATTCCGCTTATTTCATACCAAAGATTTTCATAAGAAGATCAAAAAGTTGCTTATATTTCGAACAGCTATTTATGGAGTAAATTCAGTTATTATTTTCTTGTAACTCATAGCGAAATGTAATTAAACTTTTGTTGTTGTTATTATAATGTAGACATATAATATTATTATTATCAATTATATAATTTTTAATAAATCAATTAAAATAGAAAATATAGCACTTTGTATACAATGCCAAAAAAGTTGCTTAGGTTTCGAACAATACTGTAAATATTTTAATAAATATAAACAAATGTTTATAGCCTTGAAAGTTTAAAGTCCTTTAGAAAGGAAAAGGGTTCAGAAATTTTAAAACTGAGTATATAGTTTATCTATATACAATCTATAGTTTCACTCCTATTTGGTTTTGTTCAAGTCCAAAAAATAATATCCAATATATATGTATATGTTCGTTCAAGTACAATAATGTTAATTTATGTTGTGCTAAGTTTTTTGAATCGTACTATTGTCTTGTGCTTAAATGTATGTACATATGTAGAACAACACGATTTGTACCAGTTGTGGTTCCTAATGTCCAATAAAAAAATTAAAAATTATAAGATGGGCGAATATAGACAGACGTCTTACTTGTTATGATTACGTTAGCTTTAAAACGTATGTCATGTACATATTACCTTTTCCAGATCATTCAGTTTCAAATGTTATATCAGTCAAACGGACTCTGAGAAAGAAGTAAGTGAAAAAATAATGAAAACTTTTCAAAAATATCAAAAATGTACTTTCATAAAAATAGCAAAAAATCTTAAGGTATATAGTCACACTTTTTCAGAAGCCATTAAACAGTATAAAGAGGACTTCTACATTGAAATGCAGCAGATATTAATAAGGAAAAATAAGTCGAACAACTGTTTCGAGGATTACCAACGACTTTCTTTATATAATAAGCTCGTAAAGTTAAATGCGCTTGTTCTTTTGATCTTATAAATAAACACAGGAAAGGTGTCACAGCGTCAGTTAAACACCTGGGCCAAAGGGAAATCAAGCATAAAATCTTTAAAGAGAGGATTTCCGAAAAATTTTATTAATACATAAATATCAAGTGATATGTCAATATTTAAATATAATGCATTTGTACAATATTTGAATAAATTTGCATATTAAATGGTTAAAGTTTTATTAAGCTTTATTTGGCTCACTCCTTACATGCATTTGTATGATGAATATGAATATCGTTAGAAGTACTTTTACAAAATATTCTGTCTTGTTAACAAATCATTAAAGTTATCACGGTTTTTTAAACATAGTTTGAAAAAATTTTAAAAATACATTTGTCAATATTATTAATCCAAAGTTTAAGAAAACGATATCACTTAGCTAGGCCTACAAATCTCCTCAAAAACTTCATTTGTTTTAATCAACTCTAAAAGGATATCTTTATGTAATTACGTTAAGGTAAGTTTTTCAACATTTTCGAATTGTGAACTTAGTGTTTACAAGATTGCAAAAAATTATTAAAAATCTTAATGGGTTTAGAAGATAATGAATTGCAAATGTCCTAATAAAATGAACATAATTTTATATGAAAATGCTAAGCATTTTGTAAACAAGAATTTTATATAGATTAAGTACATATTTCAAAATTTTCATCGTGGCTTATCATAAACGACTCGCATTTAATTCAGTTTTCATCAAATTGTAGAAGAAATGTTATCATAATATGAATCGTACTATTGTCTTGTGCTTAAATCTAGAACAACACGATTTGTACCAGTTGTGGTTCCTAATGTCCAATAAAAAAATTCAAAATTATAAGATGGGCGAATAAGACGTCTTACTTGTTATGAATACGTTTACGCTTTAAAACGTATGTCAGATACATATTACCTTTTCCAGATCATTCAGTTTCAAATGTTGTATCGGCCAAATGGACTCTGAGAAAGAAGTACGTGAAAAAATAATTAAAACTTTTCAAAAATATCAAAAATGTACTCATAAAAATAGCAAACAAATCTTAAGGTTTATCGTTACACTATTTCAGAAGCCATTAAACAGTATAAAGAGGACTTGTACATTGAAAGAAAAAAGTGTAGCAGATAAATAAGTCGAACAACTTTTTCAAAGACTACCAAAGATTTCCATTATATAATAAGCTCGTAAAGTTAAATGCGCTTATTCTTTTGATCTTATAAATAAACACAGGAAAGGTGTCACAGCGATAGATATTAAGTATTTCAAAATTATCATCGTGGCATATCATAAACGACTCGCATTTAATTCAGTTTTCATTAAATTGTAGAAAAAATGTTATTAAAATATGGTGCTACATGATTCAAAGGACTATTTTTGGTTTGTCACAAGTAGAAAAAAATTTTTACCTTGACTGCCATTCCTTATAAATCTAAAAATATTTAAATCATAAATTTCGCGAAACCTTATGAATCAAAGTATCATTAATTCAAATTTGTACAAATTATATTATTTAATATCCCAAAAAATGAGTTAAAAATTTAATATACAACATGAGTTCATCGATCTCTTCAATTTGGCTTCAAAGAAAAATTTACTTGCAATAAAAAACAATAATCAAAATGTTACTTTTTATCTAAATAATCTGAATTCCTTAACATTGTAAATTGTTGAGTATATCTACAATAAAATAATTTAAATTTGTTCCAACTTAAATAATATTTTAAAAGTGAACGGATTAAATAAATTAAATATACCTAAATTAATATGTACATGTAAAATACTATGGCTGTATGTAAGTACTGTATGTTTGAATATAACAATATTAAATACAAATTTATAATTTTACCTTTGAAGTTACGTGTTGTGGACAAACAAACGTAAAAGTACTATAACTGGTGCCACTACCACCACTGTCATTAAGATGTTGAGAAGAGCAGCAAATAACAAAAACAAAGTAAATTTGACATTTGCAATGTTAAGAAGAAGACGACGACAACGAAAGGTTTTTTGTTGAGTGGGTGTGGACGGGTTAAAAATGGCTTTCTTTGATGTTGCGACAAAGATGTTGAGTGCTTTTTTATTTGCAACAGGATCAGAGACTGAGACAGTTAATGATGGAAGCGCCGACAGTAGTAGTGGTGGTAGGAGTGGTGTTGATGACGATGAAACACAACAAGGGAGGGAGCTGATTTTCATTTTGATTTAATGCTCATAGATTTAGTTTTTTTAAAAGAAAATTAATTGCAAAATAAAATCACGTTTTTGTTTCATATATTTCATTTAAATTAAATATAACAATAAAAACAAAAGGAAGTAAATTTACAAAATCAATCGACAAAGAACTTCCAAAAAAGTATTTTAATTTTTGGCAAGACTTTTTCTTTTTTTGGGGTTGACGGAGAGCTGGGTAATTTTGGAGTTGTGTGTAAAGGTATGTGTATAATTAATTGTTTGTTGTGTATGAAGCACTTTACTGTTTCCTTGATTTTAAGCTTTGCTAATAGTTTGTTCTTTTTTAATTTTTTTTAATTAGTCTTTCATACAAATTCAACCCTTTGTACTGCAATTTTCTAAATATTGTCCGGGCTGGTCCACAACAATTCTAGACACTCCGAGCAGAAAAATTTCTTTATGCCGACATTTTTCATTATCGTTCGGTTCGGTAAAGCGAAAAAAACCGTGAAAATTTTTCATTTACCAAGGACGCCCTGCTGTTTAATTTAGCAGGTGTATTTGTTATTGTATTAGCACCATTTAATCGGAGGGGATTATTAGTGATCTTTTCACACGATTCTTATTTGTTTTAGCTTTTCGAGGCGAAGAAATTTTCACAAAAATCCATTTATTTAATTGGTAATTAACAACGTTTTTTATGTTTCGTTTTTGTGTTTTCCACGAATTTTTGTGTATTCTCTTTTGTGATTGTATTCTTCCCTTTACTGATACTTCTGGTTTACTTGTCTTCTACAATATTTTTTCCGAGTTTGCAGGTATTTTTTGTTGTTGGTGTTGTTGTGCTAATGCTAACAGAATTCAATTATTTTTTCATTCTTTGCGGTTGGACGTTTGACTTTGATATGAATTTGTTTAAAGAAAACTTAATTTAAATGAACGGAATCACTGTTTAACAATTAAAATTTGATAAAATTAACTAAATTAAAAATTTATTTTCACTAAATACACGCACAAGATGAATTTATTTTTTCGTCTCTTTCAACTTTTGTTTCGCCTTAAATTTTTCCACTTTGACTTTTGTAAGTAAGGCTGAGCCCTGCGCCGACAAATATAAACGGCGGCGGCGGCTGATACAAAAAAATATAGGCGGCTTATTAAAATCGACTTTAGGCCGGCTAAGTTCTCAAATATGTTCAATTTTTAAATTTTCAACGATTTTAAATAAAAACGGAATCCGAGAGATAAAAAGTGGGATTTTGAAAGCAAATATATTGTTTATAACAACAAAACAGAACAAGAACAAAAGTTGTGTGAGAAATTATGCAGGGATAGAAAAATGTAAAGAAATTAAACAAAATTTTAGTTTGATTAATTCTTAAAAATTAAAAACAAGTCCTTTCACCAAGTTTTATAGAGATCGGCCTGTATTTTTCCAGGTATTTTTTTTGCCGCATAGTGTAATCTATATAATAACATTTTTAATAATCTAAATAACATTTTAATTTGTTTTTTAACTTTATGAAAAATTAGTAATACGCCATTAAATGCGCCTCTCAAAGACCTTTCACATGATATTAAAATGAATTATCAGTCCTTTACCAGAAATATAAATATGAAAAACTTTAAAAAAGTGTATTTTTATTATTTACCAAACTTTAATTTTCGGTGGGAACTTCAGTACTTTATTACGAGATGACAAAAGTTAATTTATTTTCAATAGCAGTCGGTGGTAACATGGAACCCAGCAGATCCATTTAGCCCCCTTCACACGAGCACACAAGTAATATGATCTGTCAAAATTTTGTGTAGAAGAGAACGGATGGGATCGTCTAAAAACAATATGTAATGAAACCATCACACATTGAGAAAAAAAAAAAACGGATGGAAAATTTGGCAGTCGTATGGATCCCTTCATTTCTTAAATGATTCAAAAAGCAAGCAAGTCGCATTAAATCAGGATGTATTTTTATGTAAACACATACAAAAAAAGTGAAACAGCTGTTTCCATCTTACTTTGTTATTGTTTTATACCAATCGTGTAAACACGAAAAATATAAATCACACGACTTTTATTATCTGTTTTGTCATACGGATGGATGGAATTTCATTTTACTTTTTCATTAGACTTGTCGTACGTAAAGTGTGATCATCTGAACGGCCCTTTAGCATTATTTTGCAGACAAAAGCACACTCCGATGCATTGTAAAATAAATAATTTCAATTGTGTGTCATTGCCAGTCAAGAGCATGCCTTCTCGCTTCTATTAGAGCAACGGTTCCCAAATGGGGGTCCGCGGACCCCTAGTGGTTCGTAGCAAAATCCTAGGGCGTCAGCGAAGACAGTTACATTTCAATACCCTCTCTCAATCGTTGACTCCTAGTTTAGACCGAAGTTGATTAAAACGCTTGATATCTAAGGCCTTTGTAAACATATCAGCTTCTTGATCTTTTGACCGTATAGACTAAATTTTTACATATCCCTTAGCAACACTATCACTAATGAAATGATGTTTTATTTCTACAGTGAATCAACTAAGTTTTTTGCCTACTTTTTTGTTTTTTGTTCATAAAAAAATTCGAAAAAACAGGTAAAAAGTACATTTATGTTTTCCAATTAAAAATAGAGATTGTGTAAAATGGGAAAACCAAGAATATTAAAATACAAATTTTGGTGCCTTTGTTGTTGCATTTTATTATTTTTCATCAGAATTTGCAGGTCAATAAAGTATTTTGCATTCTTAGAATTCGAGTAAATTTCGTTGGGTTTTTCAAATTATTTTTAAATTACTTTTTGGAATTTATTATTTTATTGTTAAAAGGACGCGTGTTAAGTATTTTTCAATTGCAATTTGGAAAAATCATATCCTCATTGTGTGAAACTGTGATGTTATTATCCTTAAAAATGTTTAAAGGAAAATAATGAGGCAATTTCCACATAAAAAATTAGTTTAGATTTCTAGAACAAGTGTAAATCAATGAAATATAATTATGGGATGTTTAATCAATTACATTAAAAAATATAAAATAGAGTAATTGATGAAATGATCCAAAGAATTATTAGAAAAAACGCACTAAGTGGTCTTTCAAAATCTTTAACTGCCAAAGGGAGGCGACTTGTATCCAAGGAAAACCATTGGACTCCTGATTTATCTTCTCCAAAATCCATATACGAACTAGGAGGAACACTAGGTTTAAATTTAGACCTCTAAACAGACCTTAGGTTGCTTGGAACCAATGTAAAGTGAACTGTCGTGTAGTATCGGAAAAATACTTAATTTATATATTTTAAAATAGAGGTGGTTATCATCACCTATAGTCAACAAAAGCATTATTTTTCAGCTAATACATACAGTTATATATATTTAGAACCCATATCAAGAATACCTATCCAGATCCAAATACGCCTACTGTATCTTATTCATAAAATAAAGCATTTAAAATATGAGGTTGAAAATCAAGATTTTAGCATGTAATAGTTCTATAGTGGTATATGGTGATGTCCCCATACTTAGAGTGACTAGGATGGTACTTAGTGTTAGATTTATTGAATAAGAATCAATATTCTACAATTCTAAATAAAATTTACACAGTACTCCCCAAATAGATGGGGTTTCTGTAATGTAGTTTTTGTTTATCAATACAAAATGGCCAAAAAACCACATTATTTTTGTTATAATATATAAACACTAAACATTTTTTCTAGGTCCAAATCTATCTATGTATCCAATTCAAAATTACTTATTATTTTCGAAATTTAATCAAAGAAACGATAGATTTCATGTTAAGTGAAATATTGATAAATTCTTATAGGTATATAGGTTAAGAAATGTCCAAAATTGTCGTTACACTACTAAAATATCTAAAAAATTATATTCTAATATATAGGAGTAATAAAAATATTAAATTTTATAAAATAATGCAGCAATATTAAAAAAATGAACAAAAAAGTATGGGAATTTCATTATTTGGGGAATAAACTAGTTTCATATTCTTTGTACCCATTAGATAACGTACGATTCTTTTAATATGTTGTCAATGTGTTTCAATTTGATTTTCTCGAAATCATCTCATATACGCCACACAAAAACATATATCAGGCCTACAACTGAGCATTGTGTACATTAAACTGCCAAGTAACTCACGATATGGTTCATTCACTTTCTCATTTATTTTGTTTAAAGGTAACAGCTGAAGTCCTTCTCTTTAAAACCATGCAATTGAAACCTCTCTGAAATATTAAATATTCTCAACGTGAGGGAATATTTATATATATATATATATATATATATATATATATATATATATATATATATATATATATATATATATATATATATATATATATATATATATATATATATATATATATATATATATATATATTTATATTTATATTTATATTTATATTTTTGACCTATGGATTTATGGACTAGGGATAGGACAATTTTCGGATGAACAATTATTTAGAACAGTAAGATATGTATAGGGGCCGACGAAATTAAATAAATTCCTCAAGGGGTCCGCGAGGTAAAAAACGGTGGAAACCGCCTGTGAAAGGCCTATTAAACGGTCTTCCGTTGAAGGCCTATTAGAAGATCTTTCGCTGAAGGTTTATAAAAAGACCTATAAACAATGATAGAAACCATTTGAAACGGTGATAAGGTATCAATACGTTTTTTTTTCTTTTATAAATCATTCATATAAATAGTGTGTTGGTACCGGATCCAAGCATGAATTAAATAACAAATACCAATATTTTTCCCAAACAACGTCTATATAAGACGACAGCTTAGCCAGGTTATATCCTTTAAGTCCGTGAGGATATTCTCTACAGTGCGATAAAAGGCGGCTTAACAATTGTTTCTTGTAAATATTCGGCCACCATAGTGTTTGGAGACAACAAGAGCTTCACTGAAAGGCACACCAAACAGACATCGCACTCTATGGGTGTATGGTAGTGATTCTGCCACAGATTTTGGCTCGCATGGAACTTATGTGTGTCGAATTTCATCGCTATACTCGTATTTTTAAGCCAGTAATGAGCATTAAAGTAATTTTCCGAAGGGGACCTTATATGGGGGGTAGGGTCAATTATGAACCGATCCTCATAAAATTTGATAGGGAGATTTTGGATCATATAATATATACTCGAACTTTTAAAACAGATATGCCAGATGAAGATGTTTTTCGGGGGTCCACTTGTATGGGGGCTATCCGAAAACGTGGACCGATATTGCCCATTTTCAATATCAAATAAACCTTATCTATAGAGAATATTTATGGAAAATTTCAACTCTCTCGTGTAAAATTTAAAAAATATTAGATAGGGCCGTTTGCGTTTTAGGTGACGATATGTATGTTTGACGACCTGGCATATTCTATTTTGTCAAACAGCAATGTATTTTTCGTATCTCGTGTTTGTAGCAAAAACTTTTTAGCTTGAAGTAAAAGCAGTGAGTCGAATTAAGAGCGTAAACACGAAAATATCTGAGGCGAAGCATATACATACATTGAACATTGAGCAAAGTTTTACACCGGCCAAATTTCAATGAGCTGCTCATTATTTGATAAATGAAAACTTGCTTAAATAAAAACAAATTATTATTATATTGTAAAATTCCATAAATTTACCGAATGTGTTCTGTAAATTGTACAAAATATGGCGAAATTTTTAACCGTATTAAGCTGAAAAATTTTCGACGGCGGCGGCTTTGACATTTTGTTCAGCGGCTAGGCTTAGTCGGCTTAAAGCCGAATCGGCGCGGGCCTTTTGTAAGTAAGGTTAGGAATAGAGTATTACCAGATAGTTAAGTGGTAAAATCGCTTAAATTAAGTTGAATAATAAAACGGCTCTGCAAAATAATTGTAAATTTAATGAAAATATTAACTGCGTATGGTAGTTCTCATTAAGAATATTTAATAGTTTTAATTGTTGCTACTGTTGAAATATTATACAATTCAATTTTAGCTATTTAAATAATACATAGTAAAATATGGCACCATATGTTCAGACAACATATCTCATATATAATAGGTAAATGTTATGAAGACTGTAACGAAAATTAGGCCGTTTTTACATTATATGAATTCGGTTACATTTAAAAACAATTCTAAAACAATTCAACAAGATTCATGAAAAAAGTAAATTATTTTTTTTATACTTTACTTTCGTATATTAGACTACATATTTATTTATTTATTTCAACTTAAACCTAAGAATAAATTCTAAGTCTAAGAAAAGTAGCATAGAGCACTAGCATCTGCGGCCATCAGCTCAAGACTACATAATATTGTACATTTTTGTAAAATTCTAATAAGAATATTTGCAAAATATTTCATGTTTGTTTAAACTTTAAAGCCATGTCTTGGTATGAACGTTGCTTTTGAAAAATTCAAATATTATTTAATATGCAGATTAATTTTCGACGTTATTGAAAACGCCATTGTCCCAGCTCACCAAATATTGATCGCAGGACAAAAATTTTTAGAAGTGAAAGTTGGTCTTTAAAGAGAGCTTTAGACATTATTGCTAATTTAGTAGTAAATATGTATAAGTGAAAAGGCCAAAAGTTCAAGAAATTTAATGCAAGTTTAATCAATCTGGCTATCTGTGGAGATTTGTGTTTTTATTGAAAGGGCTTATAGGTTTGAAATTATTAAAAGCTTTTTTCAAAAACAACTATCAAAATTTTGTCTAAAAAACTCTTAAAATTAAATTTAAAAATTGTGTTCCCATCGGCTATAAAATGTTTTTCCAATATATTGTATCAAAATAAATATTAAATAATAACGCTTAAAATACTACATTTATTTAATATATTAATTTTTTAGAATTTCAACATCTTTATCCACATCTGCTACAGCCGGATCTAAACCGAAATTCATTTTTATAACATCAACAAATACTGAGAGAAATATAAAACCATTTATAACGTGATTTAAGACATCGGCGACTTTGCGCTCCGTTTTGCCCTTATGAATGCTGACAAGTGATTGCACCATTAATAGCAAACCAGCACAGATCTATGAAAAATGAAACACAGATTTATATAGAATTTATGAAACATATACATATATTTTTATTATTTAACTTAAGTCTACAAGTAAATGTTGCTATAAAGATAAAAATTAAAATGATTTTGCTCTATTATCTTTTAAAGATCTTTTTTTGGATGATCCAATAGTCGTAAAGGTTGAGATGAGTATTCGATGCCAAACCCGGATATAATCACATTTATTACCGATATGACAAATATAACAACCAAAATGATATCATTTAATATTATAGCGGCCGTTTGATCCTTTTTACGATTGATATTAAGACTTCCAATTATTACAAAGAATATACCAACCATCAGCTACACCATAAAGAAAAATTAAAAAGAAAATTTTATTTTAGTTTTATATCTTATTACAATAAATTTATTTTATTTAATTTATCTACATAGATGTGTTCTATACAAAAATATTTTAATATCAATTGGTAAATTATTAATAATTTACAATTAGTTTAAACCACTTAAGAAATCTCCTTGTGGTGGCGGTAAACGAGAATCAAATGCCGATATAAATAAATTGATCATGGTTACAAAGAAGGCAAAACCGGTTCGAATGTGATTGATTAAATTGGCCGATTGATGAAATTCCGGTTTGTCCATACGACAATCACGCATTAGACTCAATGATAAACTTAATACACCAGACAGGATCTATATTTTAATTGGGACAGGAACAAACCGGGCCAATAATGAACGTATAATGATCAAGTTAGATGATTTACAACAATATCTTTAATATTACAAACACATATTTGGGATATTCACAGTATTTTGTCATTAGAAAATTACAATTTTCAAATAAAAATCTTTTTTTGAGAAAACTAAGAATATCTCAAATATGCTTGAAAATTTTCATAAACTCACCTGCAACACTATTGACAGACTGATAAGTATCAACATTAACTTGTAGAATTGATGTTGTTCTCCCACTTGTAAAATATATTTAAGTTGAGATGCGTTTGCAGTCAGTAGCGCTATATCCAACATTCCCTGGGCAATAGTTTTCTTTGTGGCATATCTATTGGCATCCATACCTTTCATCTAAAAATATTATAATTAAATTAAAATTTAGACGTCTTAACATTTTTGCTTTTAAAATTTCTTAAAAACGATATCGTTTTATATTAAATTCCCAAAACCCAATGAATTTTACATTAGCTTGTCATGGCCCCTTTTGAGACTTTCGGCCCCTTTTGAGACTTTCGGCCCCTTTTGAGACTTTATAACAGCGCCATGAAGTCAACTTTAAAATAAAGGCTTAACATCGATATATCTTTGCCTAGACCTTGAAAATTCATAATTTTCGGTATTCATTATACATATTTTTACCCTACACTACTATGGTGGGGAGTATATTATGCTTTGTAAATATTGTTTATAACGAACATAAATACTGGAGTATATTCCAATCGTCTGAAAATAATTTCCTTATTCGACTATGTTTATCCGTCCGACAACTTCAACGGATGATATCTCAGCATTAACGGCTGATTTTAAAACAATTCAAAGAGTATTTTTATAGGAAACAAGTAAGAATTAATAGTCGGACATGGTCGACCATATGATACCCTATACCAGTGACTATATTACAAATGTTAATTTTTTTTTTTTTAATAATAAAGCATTTAATTTCATTTTTACGTTATTTCAGAAATATTTTAAAAATTTGTTGACAAAAAGGAAAGGATTTTTTAAAAGTGGGGTAATATGGGCCTATTCTTATAAATTTTAGTCTACATTAAAGTTATTTATGAAGAATATCATCGTGTTATTAGTGTTTCTAAATTTTATCTAAGTAATTTTGACCATCAAGTCATTTTCTGAAGGGGACTTTATACGGGGAATAGGATCAAATAAGTCCGATCATTACGAAAACCAGCAGTATCATTAAGACTTATGTATATAAAACGAAGTTTTGCAGAAAGGGGACTTAAATGGCGTTTTTTTAAACTGCAGGATCTCGAATCCCGGGTGTGATGTGAAATTCTGAGGCCAGATTCGGTTTATGGTGGTGAATTTTATTTCTGATGATTCAGGTCGGGTATATGTACTAATACATATTGCGATATAGGCATATTTACTAGCTCTACTTGCCTCGTATGGAACATTCTTAATTGATATATTAAATAATTAATAAAGTCAAATAAAATAAGTAAAAATACTACCAACTGTTTTAGCAAAACGTTAATGACTTGTTAAGGTAGAATATTTTGTAGAAGTACACCTAATGACCGTCACTGGGCTTAAATTCATTACTGCATATATGGATAAGGTGGATCAATTTAAAATTTTTTCTGATAATCTTTAAAAGGATATTTGGAATATGGTCAAAATGTATTAATTGTTATTCTCATAACGGAATTATAACAGTTTAAATGTGTACAAATGTAACGACCGTCACCATGGAATGAGCCATATGTACCTTTTCATTAAGATACACTCAAGAATCAGAATTCAAATAGGCTCTAGACAGAGACATTTCAATATTCGTGTCACGCTCTCTATTTACTTGACATTGAAAAATGTATAATAGTGTATTAAATATTAATGATCAGCTGCAAGAACCCACAAACTGTATTTTTGCGTAGAAAACATTCACATAAAATTTTTCCGTTATTGATTTTTTTAAATAAAAACCTTTTGAGTTATTTTTATCTATAACTAGCTATACCCAGTGTGCTTCGCTACCCTCATCGTAATGGAATAAAATAAATATTATTGTAAATGTATATATATCTGCAATATCAAAAAGTCCCCTATTTAAATTTATGTTTATATATTCAATATTTTAGAAAACTCAAAAAGTACCAATGAAGTACGAAAAAGTAACAAAAGACCTCTTTTATTTAATTTCATGTTCCTAAGTTCAATATTATAGAAAATTAAAAAAGTACCATTTGAAGAACGAAAGATTACCAAAGGGTCTCCTTTTATAGATTCTCATTAACTCCGGGCTCCACATGGTTAATTTCATGTTATAAAAAACACAAAAAGTACCTTTTGAAGAACGAAAAATTACCAAAAAGTCCTCTTTTATATGTTCTCACTTACTCCGGGCTCTACGTACTTAATTTCATGTTTCTAGGTTCAATATTATAGAAAATTCAAAAAGTACCTTTTGAAGAACGAAAAAGTGCCGAAAAGTCCCCTTTTATAGGTTATCACTTAATCTTGGCTGTACTTGCTTAATTTCATGTTTCTAGGTTCAATATTATAGAAAATTCAAAAAGTACCTTTTGAAGAACGAAAAAGTCCCCTCTTATAGATTCTCATTTACTCCAGGCTCTATATGCTTAATTTCATGCTTCTAGGATCAATATTATAGAAAATTCAAAAAGTACCTTTTGAAGAACGGAAAAGTACCAAAAAGTCCCCTTTTATAGATTCTCCTTTACTCCAGGCTCTACATGCTTAATTTCATGCTTCTAGGATCAATATTATAGAAAATTCAAAAAGTACTTTTTGAAGAACGAAAAAGTACCAAAAAGTCCCCTTTTATAGTTTCTTACTTAATCCAGGCTCTACATGCATACTTTCATGTTTCTATTTTCAATATTATAGAAAATTCATAAAGTACCTTTTGAAGAACGAAAAAGTACCAAAAAGTCCCCTTTTATAGATTCTCATTTACTACGGGCTCTAAATGCTTATTTTCATGTTTCTAGGTTCAATTTAATAGAAAACTCAAAAAGTACCAGTCGAAGGACGAAAAAGTACCAAAAAGTCCCCTTTTATAGATTCTCATTTACTCCAGGCTCTACATGCTTAATTTCATGCTTCTAGGATCAATATTATAGAAAATTCAAAAAGTACCAAAAAGTCCCCTTTTATAGATTCTCATTTACTAAGGGCTCTACATGCTTAATTTAATGTTTCTAGGTCAAATTTTATAGGTAAACTGAAAAAGTACCAGTCGAAGGACGAAAAAGTACCAAATAGTCCCCTTTTATAGATTCTCATTTAATAAGGGCTCTACATGCTTAATTTTATGTTTCTAGGTTAAATTTTATAGAAAACTCAAAAAGTACCAGTCGAAGGACGAAAAAGTACCAAAAAGTCCCCTTTTATAGATTCTCATTAACTAAGGCCTCCGCATGCTTAATTTCATGTTTCTAGGTTAAATTTTATAGAAAACTCAAAAAGTACCAGTCGAAGGACGAAAAAGTACCAAAAAGTCCCCTTTTATAGATTCTCATTTACTCCGGGCTCTACATGCTTAATTTCATGTTTCTAGGTTAAATTTTATAGAAAACTCAAAAAGTACCAGTCGAAAGACAAAAAAGTACCAAAAAGTCCCCTTTTATAGATTCTCATTTACTAAGGGCTCTACATGCTTAATTTCATGTTTCTAGGTTAAATTTTATAGAAAACTCAAAAAGTACCAGTCGAAGGACGAAAAAGTACCCTTTTATAGATTCTCATTTACTAAGGGCTCTACATGCTTAATTTCATGTTTCTAGGTTAAATTTTATAGAAAACTCAAAAAGTACCAGTCGAAGGACGAAAAAGTACCAAAAAGTCCCCTATTATAGATTCTCATTTACTCTGGGCTCTACATGCTTAATTTCATGTTTCTAGGTTAAATTTTATAGAAAACTCAAAAAGTACCAGTCGAAGGACGAAAAATTACCAAAAAGTCCCCTTTTATAGATTCTCATTTACTCTGGGCTATTGATGCTTAAATTCATGTTTCTAGGTTAAATTTTATAGAAAACTCAAAAAGTACCAGTCGAAAGACGAAAAAGTTCCAAAAAGTCCCCTTTTATAGATTCTCATTTACTCCGGGCTCTACATGCTTAATTTCATGTTTCTAGGTTAAATTTTATAGAAAACTCAAAAAGTACCAGTCGAAGGACGAAAAAGTACCAAAAAGTCTCCTTTTATAGATTCTCATTTACTAAGGGCTCTACATGCTTAATTTCATGTTTCTAGGTTAAATTTTATAGAAAACTCAAAAAGTACCAGTCGAAAGACGAAAAAGTACCAAATAGTCCCCTTTTATAGATTCTCATTTACTAAGGGCTCTACATGCTTAATTTCATGTTTCTAGGTTAAATTTTATAGAAAACTCAAAAAGTACCAGTCGAAGGACGAAAAAGTACCAAAAGGTCCCCTTTTATAGATTCTCATTTACTCCGGTCTCTACATGTTTAATTTCATGTTTCTAGGTTCAATATTATAGAAAATTCAAAAAGTACCTTTTGAAGAACGAAAAAGTACCAAAAAGTCCCATTTTATAGATTCTCATTTACTCCGAGCTCTACATGCTTAATTTCATGTTTCTAGGTTTAATTTTAAAGAAAGCTCAAAAAAGTATCTGTGTAGAACGAAAAAGTAGCGAAAAGTCCCTTTATTATTAATTTCATGTTTCTATTTCAATGTCATAGAAAACTCAAAAAGGACCAGTTGGAGAATGAAAAGTACCAAAAAATATCACTTGATACCGGGGTTCCAAATAACACCCCATTAGGATATTTAGTGTTTCTAAATTTAATAATTTTATCTAAATTGGATCATTGTGGTTGAATAAAATCAAATTTCCCGTTTTTACCCCTTTTGGTACTTTTTTCCTCCCCATTAACGAAATAAAAATTCTATTCCAAAAAGTTGCAACATCGTAGTGGGAGCCCGTTATTATGTATTCATATGTATAAGTTAATAAACCAAAAACAATGTTTTATGAAAAAAGTACCAAAAATAGGTACAATTTTAACCCCTTAAACGTCCGAATATCCAAAAAGTACTAAATTCATATTTTTATTTTTTCGTTAAGTTATGAAGGAGTCAAAAATATTTTTTGAATGTGCACTGGTTTAAAAGATACATGGGGTGCGAAAAAAGTACCAAAATACAGTTTTTACCCGTTTATTCCCTAAAGGGGCCGAATTTTAAAAAAGTACCAGACACCTGTCCGATTATTTTTTAAATGAACGGCGATAAGCTTTAAACTGTTTTTGTATCTTTTCTAGTTTAGGAGATATAAGGTTACCGAATTTACCCGTTTTTACCCTTTTTTACCCCCTAAACATTTGAATTTCCAAAAATCCCGTCTTAGTGGATCTATTTGGCGGGAGACCAACCTCCTGTCCAAATTTCAGCTCTTTAGCTTCAACCGTTTAGGCTGTGCGATGATGAATCAGTCAGTGAATCAGTCAGTCAGTCAGTCAGTCAGTCAGTCAGTCAGTCAGTAACGTTAGAATTTTATATATATAGAAGATAAAACAACACTTTTAAAAGCTTCACAGGAGAGACAAAAAACTAAATAAAATTAAAACTATTCTTGTTATAACAAGTAAGAGTGTTATATTAGGCTTTGCCGAATCTTATATACCCACCATAAAATCATTGCCTAAAAGGAATGATTCCCTCTATAAATAAACTTTGATATTTAAGAATCGATGCTTTTGTTAGTATCAAAACAATTTTCTCATTTATTATATATAAGTAGAATTTTACCATCATACATACATCGATATTAATATGAACATTAGAGTAATATTTGGAAGAGGGACTTTAATAAGTCTTTTCCGAATTCAGTTTATATCAGTTATGGCGCGATCCTCGTAAAATTTTGTAGAAAATTTTTTGTTCATACAGGTGTTGTTTATGTTGAATTTCATCGCTCTGCTCGCGTTTTTAAGTCAGTAATGAGCGTTAAAGTAATTTTCTGAAGGGGACCATATATGTGGGGTAGGGTCAATTATGAACCGATCCTCATAAAATTTGGTAGAACGATTTTATCTCGAACGAAACTTATTTATGTCGAATATCATAGCTGTGCTCGGGTCAATTAGTGACCGATCCTCATAGAATTTGGTAGAGAAATTTTGGCTAGCACAAAACTTATTCATGCAGAATTTCATTGCTATACTCGCATTTTTAAGTCTGCAATGAGCGTTAAAGTAATTTTCTGAAAGGGGCCATATATGAGGGGTAGGGTAAAATATGGACCGATACTTACAAAATTTAACAAAGATATAAGGGTTCCTATAAAATATGTTCAGTTATGAGCGATAAAGCCATTTTCTGAAGGGGCCTTATATGGGGGGTAGGGTCAATTATGGATCGATCTTTACAAAATTAAACAATGATATTAAGGTTTCTATAAAATATGTTCATTTCGAATTTCATCGATATATGTATATACTTCTTTTAGACAGTTATGAGCGTTAGTCATATTCTGAAGGGGACCTTATATGGGGGCTAGGGTCAATTATGGACTGATCCTTATAAAATTTTACAAAGCGATTAAGGTTCTTATAAAATGTGTTCATGTCGAATTTCATCGCTGCCCATTTTCAATACCAAATAAACTGCATCAATATAAAATATCTAAAGTTCAGCTCGCTAGCTGCTTCCGGTTGGACTCTATCGTGTTTTTAACAGACGGACTGACAGACGGACGGACGGACATGGCTAGATCGTCTTAGAATTTAATAAGGATCCAGAATATATATACTTTTATGGGTCTTAGATGAATATTTCGATGTGTTATAAACGGAATGACAAAAACAATATACGCCCATCTTTTTTGATAGTGGGTATAAAAACGATATTTTCTTTCAAGTATTATATCCCAATATCAATAAACGCGCCAGAAATAGTCTATAATGTTGATTTTTGGGAATTTCTGACATGTGGAAATTACTAAACTGTTGTTTTTTATTTAATTTCATGTCAATAAAATCGGAGTATATGATAGTAGAGTGGTAAAAATTTTCGACAACATGTAATGGACATTTTCAATCAAAAAGACGATTTAAATTTTTTTGGTTGTTACGTCTTTTTGCATTTCAGGTCACGATATGTTTATATAAGTGACTTCTTAGTATATGTTATATATGTGACTTACATATGTACTACATATATATGATTTCTTCATAGACGAATCTCTTACTTGTTTTGTATGGCGGTTGGTTAAATATATAGTTGTATATAGTCAAGAAATGTTACTCTTCAATTTTTCCAATATCATTAATTAATTTCTTATGTAAATTGTTATCGCACAAACACACCTTTTGTCTCTAGCTATGTCAATAATAGAAATACTGTGGTTACTACTATTTTACTTTTGTAAGCAGATACTCATACGACAGACTTATTTTGTCAATCCAATAGGATAGCATCGGTATTTAACGTAATATATACCCTTGTGGATACTCAATTATGTTAGTATATCTATCTATCTATCTATCTATCT